>NW_026948452.1:5000-7500 GCF_023053635.1 Elgaria multicarinata webbii | reverse complement strand
GCAGCAGGGCCAGGCAAGAGGGGGTGGGGTTTCTTACCTGCTCCGTCGTTGCAGTCCAACACCTTTGGAGGACACCAGGTTGGGGAAGGGCTGCTCTAAACAAAAAAAGAAGTAGGTGGCTCTAAGTTGTTCGTCATCAGTTTTCCACAACCCCACAGTCACCTCTGCATATCCTATTCTCCATCCTGTCCTCATGGTTTATCTGCTTTGGCAGAATGAGAATTTCACTGGTACTTTCTGCCTCCTTAGGGAGGATGTGGCGTTAAGGCTGGCGAGCCTTAACTCCCAATTTCCCCGCTTTTTGGTGCTTGGTGGGAAAGTGTAGGGCCTTAACGTTGTTTTATAAACCGTAGGTTTTTTGTTCATTGAATTTCATGGCTTTTTGTAAAGGATAACGAGCCCTTCCCTCTTTTAAATGCGGTTACTGTAGTATAGCTCCTGCAGCTTTCACTGTTGTGATGAAAAGGAGATTTCACCAGGTTCTCCATATATACAAACGACACCTGCTGAAATTTATATTTATAAATATAACTGTAAAAAAATTATATTTTTTACTTAATTAACATTAAAGAATGCACCGTTGTGCATTCTTTAATGTTAATTAAGTAAAAAAAATATTTTTCTCCTGCAGCTTTAACTGGTGTGATGAAGAGGGAACTTCACCAGGTTCCCCATATATACAAATGACACCTGCTGAAATCCCCTTTTCTATGCAACTGTTAAAGATACAGGAGCCCTGTGCTCCTTTTCATATGGTCACAGGGGCAGGGGGCTGGTGACTCCGATGTCAGTGGGGCTATGAATCCATGGGTACATAAATCCTACAATCCTATGCAAGGTTAGACATAAAATCCTACAATTCTATGCATATACCCACGGATTCATAGACCCACTGACATCGGAGTCACCAGCCCCCCCTTGTGACCATATGCAAAGGAGTACAGGGCTCCTGCATCTTTTACAGTTGCATAGAAGAGGGAATTTCAGCAGGTGTCACTTGTATGTATGCAGCACCTGGTTAAATTCCCTCTTCGTCACAACAGTTAAAGCTGCAGGAGCTATACTAGACTGACCAGATTTAAAAGAGGGCAGGGCTCCTGCAGCTTTCACTTTTGTGATGAATCCCAGGTGGATTCCTGCATTAAGAAGTGGGATGGACTAGATTGCCTCTCAGGATCCCTTTTCAACTCTTCTATTCTAGGATTCTCTGAACATGGGCAGAGTGCATTGCCTGTGGTTGATGTGAGTCAAACATGCCACGATAACTGGAGGGAGGAAGTTTTCCCCAACCTGCCAGCTAAATTCCTGCATTAAGAAGTGGGTTGGATTGGATGCCCTCGTAGGCCCCCTTTTCAACTCTGCTATTCTGGGATTTTCTGAACATGAGCAGAGTACATTGCCTCTGGCTGATGTGACTCAAACATGCCACGATAACTGGAGGGACAAAGTTTTCCAAAACTGCCAGCTAAATTCCTGCATTAAGAAGGGGGATGGATTCTTTAATGTTAATAAAGTAATAATTTTAAATTTTAGTTTTAGATTCATGAGTGTATTAGTGGTAAGTTAGATAGAATACTAATGTATTAGTTAGTGTAAAAGCTGAGTTTGTTGCCGTTTTTGTCACGGACTTTTGCGTTCGGGGTGTACTTACTGTATGCAGAAAGTGTTTTTAATAAACAACACCTCCCTCCAAAAAATCTCAACTTGCTTTTTCGCAAAACACAGATGTGACTTTATATACCCATCTATTTTATGGTCACATGTATGTTATATTTATATTTATATTTAATATGTGCCTTGGAGAGCTCCTTTGTAGTTCTGACTGGCTATAACGGAAACCTAGAGCGGATTCACCACCCCAATGACATCAGAGTCACAAGCCACTGCTGGATTTAGCATGTCTCGCTCCTGTAGTGACCATTCTCAAAGGAGTACAGGGTTCCTGTACCTTTAACAGTTGCATAGAAAAGGGGGTTGGACTGGATGGCCTCGTAGGCCCTTTCCAACTCTGCTATTCTATGATTCTATGATTGGGGTAGTTTATGCTCTCTCTCTCTCTCTCTCTCTCACTCTCACACACACACACTCAAACCCAAATATGTGGCAGTGTAGTGCAATGGTTAGAGTGTCAGGCAGGTTTTAGTCCCCACTTGATCATGAAGCTCACTGGCTAACTTTGGACCAATCACTGACTCTCAGCCTCACCTACCTCACTGGGTTGTTGTGGCTATTAAATGGACAAGAGGAGAACTATGTGCGCCACCTTGGGTTGCTTGCAAGAGGGAAAAAAGGTTTCTCCCATATACCTTTCCATGTGGCTAGGGTGATGACTTCAAAGGAGTACAGGGCTCTTCTATCTTTTACACTTGTATAGAAAAGGGAATTTCAGCAGGTCTCACTTGTATGCATGCAGCACCTGGTGAAATTCCCTCTGCGTCACAACATTTAAAGCTGCAGGAACCCTGCCCTCTTGACCAGATACAAAAGAGGGAAGGCTCCT
>NW_026948451.1:0-29098 GCF_023053635.1 Elgaria multicarinata webbii | reverse complement strand
CCGTCAAAGTTTTGTGCCGAAACACATCCTAAAGTGTCAAAACGACGCCCTTAAGTGTGGACAAGTTGATTAGAAAAATTTCACGTTCTCAGATCCACTCCAAATCAGAGTCAAAGTTTTGTGCTAGTTTTGTGCCGTTTTGAGCCACAAACCCCGAGTTTTGTGCCGCATCCTAAAGTGTCAAAACGACGCCCTTAAGTGTGGACAAGTTGATTAGAAAAATTTCACGTTCTCAGATCCACTCCAAATCAGAGTCAAAGTTTTGTGCTAGTTTTGTGCCGTTTTGAGCCACAAACCCCGAGTTTTGTGCCGCATCCTAAAGTGTCAAAACGACGCCCTTAAGTGTGGACAAGTTGATTAGAAAAATTTCACGTTCTCAGATCCACTCCAAATCAGAGTCAAAGTTTTGTGCTAGTTTTGTGCCGTTTTGAGCCACAAACCCCGAGTTTTGTGCCGCATCCTAAAGTGTCAAAACGACGCCCTTAAGTGTGGACAAGTTGATTAGAAAAATTTCACGTTCTCAGATCCACTCCAAATCAGAGTCAAAGTTTTGTGCTAGTTTTGTGCCGTTTTGAGCCACAAACCCCGAGTTTTGTGCCGCATCCTAAAGTGTCAAAACGACGCCCTTAAGTGTGGACAAGTTGATTAGAAAAATTTCACGTTCTCAGATCCACTCCAAATCAGAGTCAAAGTTTTGTGCTAGTTTTGTGCCGTTTTGAGCCACAAACCCCGAGTTTTGTGCCGCATCCTAAAGTGTCAAAACGACGCCCTTAAGTGTGGACAAGTTGATTAGAAAAATTTCACGTTCTCAGATCCACTCCAAATCAGAGTCAAAGTTTTGTGCTAGTTTTGTGCCGTTTTGAGCCACAAACCCCGAGTTTTGTGCCGCATCCTAAAGTGTCAAAACGACGCCCTTAAGTGTGGACAAGTTGATTAGAAAAATTTCACGTTCTCAGATCCACTCCAAATCAGAGTCAAAGTTTTGTGCTAGTTTTGTGCCGTTTTGAGCCACAAACCCCGAGTTTTGTGCCGCATCCTAAAGTGTCAAAACGACGCCCTTAAGTGTGGACAAGTTGATTAGAAAAATTTCACGTTCTCAGATCCACTCCAAATCAGAGTCAAAGTTTTGTGCTAGTTTTGTGCCGTTTTGAGCCACAAACCCCGAGTTTTGTGCCGCATCCTAAAGTGTCAAAACGACGCCCTTAAGTGTGGACAAGTTGATTAGAAAAATTTCACGTTCTCAGATCCACTCCAAATCAGAGTCAAAGTTTTGTGCTAGTTTTGTGCCGTTTTGAGCCACAAACCCCGAGTTTTGTGCCGCATCCTAAAGTGTCAAAACGACGCCCTTAAGTGTGGACAAGTTGATTAGAAAAATTTCACGTTCTCAGATCCACTCCAAATCAGAGTCAAAGTTTTGTGCTAGTTTTGTGCCGTTTTGAGCCACAAACCCCGAGTTTTGTGCCGCATCCTAAAGTGTCAAAACGACGCCCTTAAGTGTGGACAAGTTGATTAGAAAAATTTCACGTTCTCAGATCCACTCCAAATCAGAGTCAAAGTTTTGTGCTAGTTTTGTGCCGTTTTGAGCCACAAACCCCGAGTTTTGTGCCGCATCCTAAAGTGTCAAAACGACGCCCTTAAGTGTGGACAAGTTGATTAGAAAAATTTCACGTTCTCAGATCCACTCCAAATCAGAGTCAAAGTTTTGTGCTAGTTTTGTGCCGTTTTGAGCCACAAACCCCGAGTTTTGTGCCGCATCCTAAAGTGTCAAAACGACGCCCTTAAGTGTGGACAAGTTGATTAGAAAAATTTCACGTTCTCAGATCCACTCCAAATCAGAGTCAAAGTTTTGTGCTAGTTTTGTGCCGTTTTGAGCCACAAACCCCGAGTTTTGTGCCGCATCCTAAAGTGTCAAAACGACGCCCTTAAGTGTGGACAAGTTGATTAGAAAAATTTCACGTTCTCAGATCCACTCCAAATCAGAGTCAAAGTTTTGTGCTAGTTTTGTGCCGTTTTGAGCCACAAACCCCGAGTTTTGTGCCGCATCCTAAAGTGTCAAAACGACGCCCTTAAGTGTGGACAAGTTGATTAGAAAAATTTCACGTTCTCAGATCCACTCCAAATCAGAGTCAAAGTTTTGTGCTAGTTTTGTGCCGTTTTGAGCCACAAACCCCGAGTTTTGTGCCGCATCCTAAAGTGTCAAAACGACGCCCTTAAGTGTGGACAAGTTGATTAGAAAAATTTCACGTTCTCAGATCCACTCCAAATCAGAGTCAAAGTTTTGTGCTAGTTTTGTGCCGTTTTGAGCCACAAACCCCGAGTTTTGTGCCGCATCCTAAAGTGTCAAAACGACGCCCTTAAGTGTGGACAAGTTGATTAGAAAAATTTCACGTTCTCAGATCCACTCCAAATCAGAGTCAAAGTTTTGTGCTAGTTTTGTGCCGTTTTGAGCCACAAACCCCGAGTTTTGTGCCGCATCCTAAAGTGTCAAAACGACGCCCTTAAGTGTGGACAAGTTGATTAGAAAAATTTCACGTTCTCAGATCCACTCCAAATCAGAGTCAAAGTTTTGTGCTAGTTTTGTGCCGTTTTGAGCCACAAACCCCGAGTTTTGTGCCGCATCCTAAAGTGTCAAAACGACGCCCTTAAGTGTGGACAAGTTGATTAGAAAAATTTCACGTTCTCAGATCCACTCCAAATCAGAGTCAAAGTTTTGTGCTAGTTTTGTGCCGTTTTGAGCCACAAACCCCGAGTTTTGTGCCGCATCCTAAAGTGTCAAAACGACGCCCTTAAGTGTGGACAAGTTGATTAGAAAAATTTCACGTTCTCAGATCCACTCCAAATCAGAGTCAAAGTTTTGTGCTAGTTTTGTGCCGTTTTGAGCCACAAACCCCCGAGTTTTGTGCCGCATCCTAAAGTGTCAAAACGACGCCCTTAAGTGTGGACAAGTTGATTAGAAAAATTTCACGTTCTCAGATCCACTCCAAATCAGAGTCAAAGTTTTGTGCTAGTTTTGTGCCGTTTTGAGCCACAAACCCCGAGTTTTGTGCCGCATCCTAAAGTGTCAAAACGACGCCCTTAAGTGTGGACAAGTTGATTAGAAAAATTTCACGTTCTCAGATCCACTCCAAATCAGAGTCAAAGTTTTGTGCTAGTTTTGTGCCGTTTTGAGCCACAAACCCCGAGTTTTGTGCCGCATCCTAAAGTGTCAAAACGACGCCCTTAAGTGTGGACAAGTTGATTAGAAAAATTTCACGTTCTCAGATCCACTCCAAATCAGAGTCAAAGTTTTGTGCTAGTTTTGTGCCGTTTTGAGCCACAAACCCCGAGTTTTGTGCCGCATCCTAAAGTGTCAAAACGACGCCCTTAAGTGTGGACAAGTTGATTAGAAAAATTTCACGTTCTCAGATCCACTCCAAATCAGAGTCAAAGTTTTGTGCTAGTTTTGTGCCGTTTTGAGCCACAAACCCCGAGTTTTGTGCCGCATCCTAAAGTGTCAAAACGACGCCCTTAAGTGTGGACAAGTTGATTAGAAAAATTTCACGTTCTCAGATCCACTCCAAATCAGAGTCAAAGTTTTGTGCTAGTTTTGTGCCGTTTTGAGCCACAAACCCCGAGTTTTGTGCCGCATCCTAAAGTGTCAAAACGACGCCCTTAAGTGTGGACAAGTTGATTAGAAAAATTTCACGTTCTCAGATCCACTCCAAATCAGAGTCAAAGTTTTGTGCTAGTTTTGTGCCGTTTTGAGCCACAAACCCCGAGTTTTGTGCCGCATCCTAAAGTGTCAAAACGACGCCCTTAAGTGTGGACAAGTTGATTAGAAAAATTTCACGTTCTCAGATCCACTCCAAATCAGAGTCAAAGTTTTGTGCTAGTTTTGTGCCGTTTTGAGCCACAAACCCCGAGTTTTGTGCCGCATCCTAAAGTGTCAAAACGACGCCCTTAAGTGTGGACAAGTTGATTAGAAAAATTTCACGTTCTCAGATCCACTCCAAATCAGAGTCAAAGTTTTGTGCTAGTTTTGTGCCGTTTTGAGCCACAAACCCCGAGTTTTGTGCCGCATCCTAAAGTGTCAAAACGACGCCCTTAAGTGTGGACAAGTTGATTAGAAAAATTTCACGTTCTCAGATCCACTCCAAATCAGAGTCAAAGTTTTGTGCTAGTTTTGTGCCGTTTTGAGCCACAAACCCCGAGTTTTGTGCCGCATCCTAAAGTGTCAAAACGACGCCCTTAAGTGTGGACAAGTTGATTAGAAAAATTTCACGTTCTCAGATCCACTCCAAATCAGAGTCAAAGTTTTGTGCTAGTTTTGTGCCGTTTTGAGCCACAAACCCCGAGTTTTGTGCCGCATCCTAAAGTGTCAAAACGACGCCCTTAAGTGTGGACAAGTTGATTAGAAAAATTTCACGTTCTCAGATCCACTCCAAATCAGAGTCAAAGTTTTGTGCTAGTTTTGTGCCGTTTTGAGCCACAAACCCCGAGTTTTGTGCCGCATCCTAAAGTGTCAAAACGACGCCCTTAAGTGTGGACAAGTTGATTAGAAAAATTTCACGTTCTCAGATCCACTCCAAATCAGAGTCAAAGTTTTGTGCTAGTTTTGTGCCGTTTTGAGCCACAAACCCCGAGTTTTGTGCCGCATCCTAAAGTGTCAAAACGACGCCCTTAAGTGTGGACAAGTTGATTAGAAAAATTTCACGTTCTCAGATCCACTCCAAATCAGAGTCAAAGTTTTGTGCTAGTTTTGTGCCGTTTTGAGCCACAAACCCCGAGTTTTGTGCCGCATCCTAAAGTGTCAAAACGACGCCCTTAAGTGTGGACAAGTTGATTAGAAAAATTTCACGTTCTCAGATCCACTCCAAATCAGAGTCAAAGTTTTGTGCTAGTTTTGTGCCGTTTTGAGCCACAAACCCCGAGTTTTGTGCCGCATCCTAAAGTGTCAAAACGACGCCCTTAAGTGTGGACAAGTTGATTAGAAAAATTTCACGTTCTCAGATCCACTCCAAATCAGAGTCAAAGTTTTGTGCTAGTTTTGTGCCGTTTTGAGCCACAAACCCCGAGTTTTGTGCCGCATCCTAAAGTGTCAAAACGACGCCCTTAAGTGTGGACAAGTTGATTAGAAAAATTTCACGTTCTCAGATCCACTCCAAATCAGAGTCAAAGTTTTGTGCTAGTTTTGTGCCGTTTTGAGCCACCAACCCCGAGTTTTGTGCCGCATCCTAAAGTGTCAAAACGACGCCCTTAAGTGTGGACAAGTTGATTAGAAAAATTTCACGTTCTCAGATCCACTCCAAATCAGAGTCAAAGTTTTGTGCTAGTTTTGTGCCGTTTTGAGCCACCAACCCCGAGTTTTGTGCCGCATCCTAAAGTGTCAAAACGACGCCCTTAAGTGTGGACAAGTTGATTAGAAAAATTTCACGTTCTCAGATCCACTCCAAATCAGAGTCAAAGTTTTGTGCTAGTTTTGTGCCGTTTTGAGCCACCAACCCCGAGTTTTGTGCCGCATCCTAAAGTGTCAAAACGACGCCCTTAAGTGTGGACAAGTTGATTAGAAAAATTTCACGTTCTCAGATCCACTCCAAATCAGAGTCAAAGTTTTGTGCTAGTTTTGTGCCGTTTTGAGCCACCAACCCCGAGTTTTGTGCCGCATCCTAAAGTGTCAAAACGACGCCCTTAAGTGTGGACAAGTTGATTAGAAAAATTTCACGTTCTCAGATCCACTCCAAATCAGAGTCAAAGTTTTGTGCTAGTTTTGTGCCGTTTTGAGCCACCAACCCCGAGTTTTGTGCCGCATCCTAAAGTGTCAAAACGACGCCCTTAAGTGTGGACAAGTTGATTAGAAAAATTTCACGTTCTCAGATCCACTCCAAATCAGAGTCAAAGTTTTGTGCTAGTTTTGTGCCGTTTTGAGCCACCAACCCCGAGTTTTGTGCCGCATCCTAAAGTGTCAAAACGACGCCCTTAAGTGTGGACAAGTTGATTAGAAAAATTTCACGTTCTCAGATCCACTCCAAATCAGAGTCAAAGTTTTGTGCTAGTTTTGTGCCGTTTTGAGCCACCAACCCCGAGTTTTGTGCCGCATCCTAAAGTGTCAAAACGACGCCCTTAAGTGTGGACAAGTTGATTAGAAAAATTTCACGTTCTCAGATCCACTCCAAATCAGAGTCAAAGTTTTGTGCTAGTTTTGTGCCGTTTTGAGCCACCAACCCCGAGTTTTGTGCCGCATCCTAAAGTGTCAAAACGACGCCCTTAAGTGTGGACAAGTTGATTAGAAAAATTTCACGTTCTCAGATCCACTCCAAATCAGAGTCAAAGTTTTGTGCTAGTTTTGTGCCGTTTTGAGCCACCAACCCCGAGTTTTGTGCCGCATCCTAAAGTGTCAAAACGACGCCCTTAAGTGTGGACAAGTTGATTAGAAAAATTTCACGTTCTCAGATCCACTCCAAATCAGAGTCAAAGTTTTGTGCTAGTTTTGTGCCGTTTTGAGCCACCAACCCCGAGTTTTGTGCCGCATCCTAAAGTGTCAAAACGACGCCCTTAAGTGTGGACAAGTTGATTAGAAAAATTTCACGTTCTCAGATCCACTCCAAATCAGAGTCAAAGTTTTGTGCTAGTTTTGTGCCGTTTTGAGCCACCAACCCCGAGTTTTGTGCCGCATCCTAAAGTGTCAAAACGACGCCCTTAAGTGTGGACAAGTTGATTAGAAAAATTTCACGTTCTCAGATCCACTCCAAATCAGAGTCAAAGTTTTGTGCTAGTTTTGTGCCGTTTTGAGCCACCAACCCCGAGTTTTGTGCCGCATCCTAAAGTGTCAAAACGACGCCCTTAAGTGTGGACAAGTTGATTAGAAAAATTTCACGTTCTCAGATCCACTCCAAATCAGAGTCAAAGTTTTGTGCTAGTTTTGTGCCGTTTTGAGCCACAAACCCCGAGTTTTGTGCCACATCCTAAAGTGTCAAAACGACGCCCTTAAGTGTGGACAAGTTGATTAGAAAAATTTCACGTTCTCAGATCCACTCCAAATCAGAGTCAAAGTTTTGTGCTAGTTTTGTGCCGTTTTGAGCCACAAACCCCGAGTTTTGTGCCACATCCTAAAGTGTCAAAACGACGCCCTTAAGTGTGGACAAGTTGATTAGAAAAATTTCACGTTCTCAGATCCACTCCAAATCAGAGTCAAAGTTTTGTGCTAGTTTTGTGCCGTTTTGAGCCACAAACCCCGAGTTTTGTGCCACATCCTAAAGTGTCAAAACGACGCCCTTAAGTGTGGACAAGTTGATTAGAAAAATTTCACGTTCTCAGATCCACTCCAAATCAGAGTCAAAGTTTTGTGCTAGTTTTGTGCCGTTTTGAGCCACAAACCCCGAGTTTTGTGCCACATCCTAAAGTGTCAAAACGACGCCCTTAAGTGTGGACAAGTTGATTAGAAAAATTTCACGTTCTCAGATCCACTCCAAATCAGAGTCAAAGTTTTGTGCTAGTTTTGTGCCGTTTTGAGCCACAAACCCCGAGTTTTGTGCCACATCCTAAAGTGTCAAAACGACGCCCTTAAGTGTGGACAAGTTGATTAGAAAAATTTCACGTTCTCAGATCCACTCCAAATCAGAGTCAAAGTTTTGTGCTAGTTTTGTGCCGTTTTGAGCCACAAACCCCGAGTTTTGTGCCACATCCTAAAGTGTCAAAACGACGCCCTTAAGTGTGGACAAGTTGATTAGAAAAATTTCACGTCCTCAGATCCACTCCAAATCAGAGTCAAAGTTTTGTGCTAGTTTTGTGCCGTTTTGAGCCACAAACCCCGAGTTTTGTGCCGCATCCTAAAGTGTCAAAACGACGCCCTTAAGTGTGGACAAGTTGATTAGAAAAATTTCACGTCCTCAGATCCACTCCAAATCAGAGTCAAAGTTTTGTGCTAGTTTTGTGCCGTTTTGAGCCACAAACCCCGAGTTTTGTGCCGCATCCTAAAGTGTCAAAACGACGCCCTTAAGTGTGGACAAGTTGATTAGAAAAATTTCACGTCCTCAGATCCACTCCAAATCAGAGTCAAAGTTTTGTGCTAGTTTTGTGCCGTTTTGAGCCACAAACCCCGAGTTTTGTGCCGCATCCTAAAGTGTCAAAACGACGCCCTTAAGTGTGGACAAGTTGATTAGAAAAATTTCACGTCCTCAGATCCACTCCAAATCAGAGTCAAAGTTTTGTGCTAGTTTTGTGCCGTTTTGAGCCACAAACCCCGAGTTTTGTGCCGCATCCTAAAGTGTCAAAACGACGCCCTAAGTGTGGACAAGTTGATTAGAAAAATTTCACGTCCTCAGATCCACTCCAAATCAGAGTCAAAGTTTTGTGCTAGTTTTGTGCCGTTTTGAGCCACAAACCCCGAGTTTTGTGCCGCATCCTAAAGTGTCAAAACGACGCCCTAAGTGTGGACAAGTTGATTAGAAAAATTTCACGTCCTCAGATCCACTCCAAATCAGAGTCAAAGTTTTGTGCTAGTTTTGTGCCGTTTTGAGCCACAAACCCCGAGTTTTGTGCCGCATCCTAAAGTGTCAAAACGACGCCCTAAGTGTGGACAAGTTGATTAGAAAAATTTCACGTCCTCAGATCCACTCCAAATCAGAGTCAAAGTTTTGTGCTAGTTTTGTGCCGTTTTGAGCCACAAACCCCGAGTTTTGTGCCGCATCCTAAAGTGTCAAAACGACGCCCTAAGTGTGGACAAGTTGATTAGAAAAATTTCACGTCCTCAGATCCACTCCAAATCAGAGTCAAAGTTTTGTGCTAGTTTTGTGCCGTTTTGAGCCACAAACCCCGAGTTTTGTGCCGCATCCTAAAGTGTCAAAACGACGCCCTTAAGTGTGGACAAGTTGATTAGAAAAATTTCACGTCCTCAGATCCACTCCAAATCAGAGTCAAAGTTTTGTGCTAGTTTTGTGCCGTTTTGAGCCACAAACCCCGAGTTTTGTGCCGCATCCTAAAGTGTCAAAACGACGCCCTTAAGTGTGGACAAGTTGATTAGAAAAATTTCACGTCCTCAGATCCACTCCAAATCAGAGTCAAAGTTTTGTGCTAGTTTTGTGCCGTTTTGAGCCACAAACCCCGAGTTTTGTGCCGCATCCTAAAGTGTCAAAACGACGCCCTTAAGTGTGGACAAGTTGATTAGAAAAATTTCACGTTCTCAGATCCACTCCAAATCAGAGTCAAAGTTTTGTGCTAGTTTTGTGCCGTTTTGAGCCACAAACCCCGAGTTTTGTGCCGCATCCTAAAGTGTCAAAACGACGCCCTTAAGTGTGGACAAGTTGATTAGAAAAATTTCACGTTCTCAGATCCACTCCAAATCAGAGTCAAAGTTTTGTGCTAGTTTTGTGCCGTTTTGAGCCACAAACCCCGAGTTTTGTGCCGCATCCTAAAGTGTCAAAACGACGCCCTTAAGTGTGGACAAGTTGATTAGAAAAATTTCACGTTCTCAGATCCACTCCAAATCAGAGTCAAAGTTTTGTGCTAGTTTTGTGCCGTTTTGAGCCACAAACCCCGAGTTTTGTGCCGCATCCTAAAGTGTCAAAACGACGCCCTTAAGTGTGGACAAGTTGATTAGAAAAATTTCACGTTCTCAGATCCACTCCAAATCAGAGTCAAAGTTTTGTGCTAGTTTTGTGCCGTTTTGAGCCACAAACCCCGAGTTTTGTGCCGCATCCTAAAGTGTCAAAACGACGCCCTTAAGTGTGGACAAGTTGATTAGAAAAATTTCACGTTCTCAGATCCACTCCAAATCAGAGTCAAAGTTTTGTGCTAGTTTTGTGCCGTTTTGAGCCACAAACCCCGAGTTTTGTGCCGCATCCTAAAGTGTCAAAACGACGCCCTTAAGTGTGGACAAGTTGATTAGAAAAATTTCACGTTCTCAGATCCACTCCAAATCAGAGTCAAAGTTTTGTGCTAGTTTTGTGCCGTTTTGAGCCACAAACCCCGAGTTTTGTGCCGCATCCTAAAGTGTCAAAACGACGCCCTTAAGTGTGGACAAGTTGATTAGAAAAATTTCACGTTCTCAGATCCACTCCAAATCAGAGTCAAAGTTTTGTGCTAGTTTTGTGCCGTTTTGAGCCACAAACCCCGAGTTTTGTGCCGCATCCTAAAGTGTCAAAACGACGCCCTTAAGTGTGGACAAGTTGATTAGAAAAATTTCACGTTCTCAGATCCACTCCAAATCAGAGTCAAAGTTTTGTGCTAGTTTTGTGCCGTTTTGAGCCACAAACCCCGAGTTTTGTGCCGCATCCTAAAGTGTCAAAACGACGCCCTTAAGTGTGGACAAGTTGATTAGAAAAATTTCACGTTCTCAGATCCACTCCAAATCAGAGTCAAAGTTTTGTGCTAGTTTTGTGCCGTTTTGAGCCACAAACCCCGAGTTTTGTGCCGCATCCTAAAGTGTCAAAACGACGCCCTTAAGTGTGGACAAGTTGATTAGAAAAATTTCACGTTCTCAGATCCACTCCAAATCAGAGTCAAAGTTTTGTGCTAGTTTTGTGCCGTTTTGAGCCACAAACCCCGAGTTTTGTGCCGCATCCTAAAGTGTCAAAACGACGCCCTTAAGTGTGGACAAGTTGATTAGAAAAATTTCACGTTCTCAGATCCACTCCAAATCAGAGTCAAAGTTTTGTGCTAGTTTTGTGCCGTTTTGAGCCACAAACCCCGAGTTTTGTGCCGCATCCTAAAGTGTCAAAACGACGCCCTTAAGTGTGGACAAGTTGATTAGAAAAATTTCACGTTCTCAGATCCACTCCAAATCAGAGTCAAAGTTTTGTGCTAGTTTTGTGCCGTTTTGAGCCACAAACCCCGAGTTTTGTGCCGCATCCTAAAGTGTCAAAACGACGCCCTTAAGTGTGGACAAGTTGATTAGAAAAATTTCACGTTCTCAGATCCACTCCAAATCAGAGTCAAAGTTTTGTGCTAGTTTTGTGCCGTTTTGAGCCACAAACCCCGAGTTTTGTGCCGCATCCTAAAGTGTCAAAACGACGCCCTTAAGTGTGGACAAGTTGATTAGAAAAATTTCACGTTCTCAGATCCACTCCAAATCAGAGTCAAAGTTTTGTGCTAGTTTTGTGCCGTTTTGAGCCACAAACCCCGAGTTTTGTGCCGCATCCTAAAGTGTCAAAACGACGCCCTTAAGTGTGGACAAGTTGATTAGAAAAATTTCACGTTCTCAGATCCACTCCAAATCAGAGTCAAAGTTTTGTGCTAGTTTTGTGCCGTTTTGAGCCACAAACCCCGAGTTTTGTGCCGCATCCTAAAGTGTCAAAACGACGCCCTTAAGTGTGGACAAGTTGATTAGAAAAATTTCACGTTCTCAGATCCACTCCAAATCAGAGTCAAAGTTTTGTGCTAGTTTTGTGCCGTTTTGAGCCACAAACCCCGAGTTTTGTGCCGCATCCTAAAGTGTCAAAACGACGCCCTTAAGTGTGGACAAGTTGATTAGAAAAATTTCACGTTCTCAGATCCACTCCAAATCAGAGTCAAAGTTTTGTGCTAGTTTTGTGCCGTTTTGAGCCACAAACCCCGAGTTTTGTGCCGCATCCTAAAGTGTCAAAACGACGCCCTTAAGTGTGGACAAGTTGATTAGAAAAATTTCACGTTCTCAGATCCACTCCAAATCAGAGTCAAAGTTTTGTGCTAGTTTTGTGCCGTTTTGAGCCACAAACCCCGAGTTTTGTGCCGCATCCTAAAGTGTCAAAACGACGCCCTTAAGTGTGGACAAGTTGATTAGAAAAATTTCACGTTCTCAGATCCACTCCAAATCAGAGTCAAAGTTTTGTGCTAGTTTTGTGCCGTTTTGAGCCACAAACCCCGAGTTTTGTGCCGCATCCTAAAGTGTCAAAACGACGCCCTTAAGTGTGGACAAGTTGATTAGAAAAATTTCACGTTCTCAGATCCACTCCAAATCAGAGTCAAAGTTTTGTGCTAGTTTTGTGCCGTTTTGAGCCACAAACCCCGAGTTTTGTGCCGCATCCTAAAGTGTCAAAACGACGCCCTTAAGTGTGGACAAGTTGATTAGAAAAATTTCACGTTCTCAGATCCACTCCAAATCAGAGTCAAAGTTTTGTGCTAGTTTTGTGCCGTTTTGAGCCACAAACCCCGAGTTTTGTGCCGCATCCTAAAGTGTCAAAACGACGCCCTTAAGTGTGGACAAGTTGATTAGAAAAATTTCACGTTCTCAGATCCACTCCAAATCAGAGTCAAAGTTTTGTGCTAGTTTTGTGCCGTTTTGAGCCACAAACCCCGAGTTTTGTGCCGCATCCTAAAGTGTCAAAACGACGCCCTTAAGTGTGGACAAGTTGATTAGAAAAATTTCACGTTCTCAGATCCACTCCAAATCAGAGTCAAAGTTTTGTGCTAGTTTTGTGCCGTTTTGAGCCACAAACCCCGAGTTTTGTGCCGCATCCTAAAGTGTCAAAACGACGCCCTTAAGTGTGGACAAGTTGATTAGAAAAATTTCACGTTCTCAGATCCACTCCAAATCAGAGTCAAAGTTTTGTGCTAGTTTTGTGCCGTTTTGAGCCACAAACCCCGAGTTTTGTGCCACATCCTAAAGTGTCAAAACGACGCCCTTAAGTGTGGACAAGTTGATTAGAAAAATTTCACGTTCTCAGATCCACTCCAAATCAGAGTCAAAGTTTTGTGCTAGTTTTGTGCCGTTTTGAGCCACAAACCCCGAGTTTTGTGCCACATCCTAAAGTGTCAAAACGACGCCCTTAAGTGTGGACAAGTTGATTAGAAAAATTTCACGTTCTCAGATCCACTCCAAATCAGAGTCAAAGTTTTGTGCTAGTTTTGTGCCGTTTTGAGCCACAAACCCCGCGTTTTGTGCCACATCCTAAAGTGTCAAAACGACGCCCTTAAGTGTGGACAAGTTGATTAGAAAAATTTCACGTTCTCAGATCCACTCCAAATCAGAGTCAAAGTTTTGTGCTAGTTTTGTGCCGTTTTGAGCCACAAACCCCGCGTTTTGTGCCACATCCTAAAGTGTCAAAACGACGCCCTTAAGTGTGGACAAGTTGATTAGAAAAATTTCACGTTCTCAGATCCACTCCAAATCAGAGTCAAAGTTTTGTGCTAGTTTTGTGCCGTTTTGAGCCACAAACCCCGCGTTTTGTGCCGCATCCTAAAGTGTCAAAACGACGCCCTTAAGTGTGGACAAGTTGATTAGAAAAATTTCACGTTCTCAGATCCACTCCAAATCAGAGTCAAAGTTTTGTGCTAGTTTTGTGCCGTTTTGAGCCACAAACCCCGCGTTTTGTGCCGCATCCTAAAGTGTCAAAACGACGCCCTTAAGTGTGGACAAGTTGATTAGAAAAATTTCACGTTCTCAGATCCACTCCAAATCAGAGTCAAAGTTTTGTGCTAGTTTTGTGCCGTTTTGAGCCACAAACCCCGCGTTTTGTGCCGCATCCTAAAGTGTCAAAACGACGCCCTTAAGTGTGGACAAGTTGATTAGAAAAATTTCACGTTCTCAGATCCACTCCAAATCAGAGTCAAAGTTTTGTGCTAGTTTTGTGCCGTTTTGAGCCACAAACCCCGCGTTTTGTGCCGCATCCTAAAGTGTCAAAACGACGCCCTTAAGTGTGGACAAGTTGATTAGAAAAATTTCACGTTCTCAGATCCACTCCAAATCAGAGTCAAAGTTTTGTGCTAGTTTTGTGCCGTTTTGAGCCACAAACCCCGCGTTTTGTGCCGCATCCTAAAGTGTCAAAACGACGCCCTTAAGTGTGGACAAGTTGATTAGAAAAATTTCACGTTCTCAGATCCACTCCAAATCAGAGTCAAAGTTTTGTGCTAGTTTTGTGCCGTTTTGAGCCACAAACCCCGAGTTTTGTGCCGCATCCTAAAGTGTCAAAACGACGCCCTTAAGTGTGGACAAGTTGATTAGAAAAATTTCACGTTCTCAGATCCACTCCAAATCAGAGTCAAAGTTTTGTGCTAGTTTTGTGCCGTTTTGAGCCACAAACCCCGAGTTTTGTGCCGCATCCTAAAGTGTCAAAACGACGCCCTTAAGTGTGGACAAGTTGATTAGAAAAATTTCACGTTCTCAGATCCACTCCAAATCAGAGTCAACGTTTTGTGCTAGTTTTGTGCCGTTTTGAGCCACAAACCCCGAGTTTTGTGCCACATCCTAAAGTGTCAAAACGACGCCCTTAAGTGTGGACAAGTTGATTAGAAAAATTTCACGTTCTCAGATCCACTCCAAATCAGAGTCAACGTTTTGTGCTAGTTTTGTGCCGTTTTGAGCCACAAACCCCGGGTTTTGTGCCGCATCCTAAAGTGTCAAAACGACGCCCTTAAGTGTGGACAAGTTGATTAGAAAAATTTCACGTTCTCAGATCCACTCCAAATCAGAGTCAAAGTTTTGTGCTAGTTTTGTGCCGTTTTGAGCCACAAACCCCGGGTTTTGTGCCGCATCCTAAAGTGTCAAAAAGACGCCCTTAAGTGTGGACAAGTTGATTAGAAAAATTTCACGTTCTCAGATCCACTCCAAATCAGAGTCAAAGTTTTGTGCTAGTTTTGTGCCGTTTTGAGCCACAAACCCCGAGTTTTGTGCCACATCCTAAAGTGTCAAAACGACGCCCTTAAGTGTGGACAAGTTGATTAGAAAAATTTCACGTTCTCAGATCCACTCCAAATCAGAGTCAAAGTTTTGTGCTAGTTTTGTGCCGTTTTGAGCCACAAACCCCGAGTTTTGTGCCACATCCTAAAGTGTCAAAACGACGCCCTTAAGTGTGGACAAGTTGATTAGAAAAATTTCACGTTCTCAGATCCACTCCAAATCAGAGTCAAAGTTTTGTGCTAGTTTTGTGCCGTTTTGAGCCACAAACCCCGAGTTTTGTGCCACATCCTAAAGTGTCAAAACGACGCCCTTAAGTGTGGACAAGTTGATTAGAAAAATTTCACGTTCTCAGATCCACTCCAAATCAGAGTCAACGTTTTGTGCTAGTTTTGTGCCGTTTTGAGCCACAAACCCCGAGTTTTGTGCCACATCCTAAAGTGTCAAAACGACGCCCTTAAGTGTGGACAAGTTGATTAGAAAAATTTCACGTTCTCAGATCCACTCCAAATCAGAGTCAACGTTTTGTGCTAGTTTTGTGCCGTTTTGAGCCACAAACCCCGAGTTTTGTGCCACATCCTAAAGTGTCAAAACGACGCCCTTAAGTGTGGACAAGTTGATTAGAAAAATTTCACGTTCTCAGATCCACTCCAAATCAGAGTCAACGTTTTGTGCTAGTTTTGTGCCGTTTTGAGCCACAAACCCCGAGTTTTGTGCCACATCCTAAAGTGTCAAAACGACGCCCTTAAGTGTGGACAAGTTGATTAGAAAAATTTCACGTTCTCAGATCCACTCCAAATCAGAGTCAACGTTTTGTGCTAGTTTTGTGCCGTTTTGAGCCACAAACCCCGAGTTTTGTGCCACATCCTAAAGTGTCAAAACGACGCCCTTAAGTGTGGACAAGTTGATTAGAAAAATTTCACGTTCTCAGATCCACTCCAAATCAGAGTCAACGTTTTGTGCTAGTTTTGTGCCGTTTTGAGCCACAAACCCCGAGTTTTGTGCCGCATCCTAAAGTGTCAAAACGACGCCCTTAAGTGTGGACAAGTTGATTAGAAAAATTTCACGTTCTCAGATCCACTCCAAATCAGAGTCAACGTTTTGTGCTAGTTTTGTGCCGTTTTGAGCCACAAACCCCGAGTTTTGTGCCGCATCCTAAAGTGTCAAAACGACGCCCTTAAGTGTGGACAAGTTGATTAGAAAAATTTCACGTTCTCAGATCCACTCCAAATCAGAGTCAAAGTTTTGTGCTAGTTTTGTGCCGTTTTGAGCCACAAACCCCGAGTTTTGTGCCGCATCCTAAAGTGTCAAAACGACGCCCTTAAGTGTGGACAAGTTGATTAGAAAAATTTCACGTTCTCAGATCCACTCCAAATCAGAGTCAAAGTTTTGTGCTAGTTTTGTGCCGTTTTGAGCCACAAACCCCGAGTTTTGTGCCGCATCCTAAAGTGTCAAAACGACGCCCTTAAGTGTGGACAAGTTGATTAGAAAAATTTCACGTTCTCAGATCCACTCCAAATCAGAGTCAAAGTTTTGTGCTAGTTTTGTGCCGTTTTGAGCCACAAACCCCGAGTTTTGTGCCGCATCCTAAAGTGTCAAAACGACGCCCTTAAGTGTGGACAAGTTGATTAGAAAAATTTCACGTTCTCAGATCCACTCCAAATCAGAGTCAAAGTTTTGTGCTAGTTTTGTGCCGTTTTGAGCCACAAACCCCGAGTTTTGTGCCGCATCCTAAAGTGTCAAAACGACGCCCTTAAGTGTGGACAAGTTGATTAGAAAAATTTCACGTTCTCAGATCCACTCCAAATCAGAGTCAAAGTTTTGTGCTAGTTTTGTGCCGTTTTGAGCCACAAACCCCGAGTTTTGTGCCACATCCTAAAGTGTCAAAACGACGCCCTTAAGTGTGGACAAGTTGATTAGAAAAATTTCACGTTCTCAGATCCACTCCAAATCAGAGTCAAAGTTTTGTGCTAGTTTTGTGCCGTTTTGAGCCACAAACCCCGAGTTTTGTGCCACATCCTAAAGTGTCAAAACGACGCCCTTAAGTGTGGACAAGTTGATTAGAAAAATTTCACGTTCTCAGATCCACTCCAAATCAGAGTCAAAGTTTTGTGCTAGTTTTGTGCCGTTTTGAGCCACAAACCCCGAGTTTTGTGCCGCATCCTAAAGTGTCAAAACGACGCCCTTAAGTGTGGACAAGTTGATTAGAAAAATTTCACGTTCTCAGATCCACTCCAAATCAGAGTCAAAGTTTTGTGCTAGTTTTGTGCCGTTTTGAGCCACAAACCCCGAGTTTTGTGCCGCATCCTAAAGTGTCAAAACGACGCCCTTAAGTGTGGACAAGTTGATTAGAAAAATTTCACGTTCTCAGATCCACTCCAAATCAGAGTCAAAGTTTTTGTGCTAGTTTTGTGCCGTTTTGAGCCACAGAACCCCGAGTTTTGTGCCGCATCCTAAAGTGTCAAAACGACGCCCTTAAGTGTGGACAAGTTGATTAGAAAAATTTCACGTTCTCAGATCCACTCCAAATCAGAGTCAAAGTTTTGTGCTAGTTTTGTGCCGTTTTGAGCCACAAACCCCGAGTTTTGTGCCGCATCCTAAAGTGTCAAAACGACGCCCTTAAGTGTGGACAAGTTGATTAGAAAAATTTCACGTTCTCAGATCCACTCCAAATCAGAGTCAAAGTTTTGTGCTAGTTTTGTGCCGTTTTGAGCCACAAACCCCGAGTTTTGTGCCGCATCCTAAAGTGTCAAAACGACGCCCTTAAGTGTGGACAAGTTGATTAGAAAAATTTCACGTTCTCAGATCCACTCCAAATCAGAGTCAAAGTTTTGTGCTAGTTTTGTGCCGTTTTGAGCCACAAACCCCGAGTTTTGTGCCGCATCCTAAAGTGTCAAAACGACGCCCTTAAGTGTGGACAAGTTGATTAGAAAAATTTCACGTTCTCAGATCCACTCCAAATCAGAGTCAAAGTTTTGTGCTAGTTTTGTGCCGTTTTGAGCCACAAACCCCGAGTTTTGTGCCACATCCTAAAGTGTCAAAACGACGCCCTTAAGTGTGGACAAGTTGATTAGAAAAATTTCACGTTCTCAGATCCACTCCAAATCAGAGTCAAAGTTTTGTGCTAGTTTTGTGCCGTTTTGAGCCACAAACCCCGAGTTTTGTGCCACATCCTAAAGTGTCAAAACGACGCCCTTAAGTGTGGACAAGTTGATTAGAAAAATTTCACGTTCTCAGATCCACTCCAAATCAGAGTCAAAGTTTTGTGCTAGTTTTGTGCCGTTTTGAGCCACAAACCCCGAGTTTTGTGCCACATCCTAAAGTGTCAAAACGACGCCCTTAAGTGTGGACAAGTTGATTAGAAAAATTTCACGTTCTCAGATCCACTCCAAATCAGAGTCAAAGTTTTGTGCTAGTTTTGTGCCGTTTTGAGCCACAAACCCCGAGTTTTGTGCCACATCCTAAAGTGTCAAAACGACGCCCTTAAGTGTGGACAAGTTGATTAGAAAAATTTCACGTTCTCAGATCCACTCCAAATCAGAGTCAAAGTTTTGTGCTAGTTTTGTGCCGTTTTGAGCCACAAACCCCGAGTTTTGTGCCACATCCTAAAGTGTCAAAACGACGCCCTTAAGTGTGGACAAGTTGATTAGAAAAATTTCACGTTCTCAGATCCACTCCAAATCAGAGTCAATGTTTTGTGCTAGTTTTGTGCCGTTTTGAGCCACAAACCCCGAGTTTTGTGCCACATCCTAAAGTGTCAAAACGACGCCCTTAAGTGTGGACAAGTTGATTAGAAAAATTTCACGTTCTCAGATCCACTCCAAATCAGAGTCAAAGTTTTGTGCTAGTTTTGTGCCGTTTTGAGCCACAAACCCCGAGTTTTGTGCCGCATCCTAAAGTGTCAAAACGACGCCCTTAAGTGTGGACAAGTTGATTAGAAAAATTTCACGTTCTCAGATCCACTCCAAATCAGAGTCAAAGTTTTGTGCTAGTTTTGTGCCGTTTTGAGCCACAAACCCCGAGTTTTGTGCCGCATCCTAAAGTGTCAAAAAGACGCCCTTAAGTGTGGACAAGTTGATTAGAAAAATTTCACGTTCTCAGATCCACTCCAAATCAGAGTCAAAGTTTTGTGCTAGTTTTGTGCCGTTTTGAGCCACAAACCCCGAGTTTTGTGCCACATCCTAAAGTGTCAAAACGACGCCCTTAAGTGTGGACAAGTTGATTAGAAAAATTTCACGTTCTCAGATCCACTCCAAATCAGAGTCAAAGTTTTGTGCTAGTTTTGTGCCGTTTTGAGCCACAAACCCCGAGTTTTGTGCCACATCCTAAAGTGTCAAAACGACGCCCTTAAGTGTGGACAAGTTGATTAGAAAAATTTCACGTTCTCAGATCCACTCCAAATCAGAGTCAAAGTTTTGTGCTAGTTTTGTGCCGTTTTGAGCCACAAACCCCGAGTTTTGTGCCACATCCTAAAGTGTCAAAACGACGCCCTTAAGTGTGGACAAGTTGATTAGAAAAATTTCACGTTCTCAGATCCACTCCAAATCAGAGTCAAAGTTTTGTGCTAGTTTTGTGCCGTTTTGAGCCACAAACCCCGAGTTTTGTGCCACATCCTAAAGTGTCAAAACGACGCCCTTAAGTGTGGACAAGTTGATTAGAAAAATTTCACGTTCTCAGATCCACTCCAAATCAGAGTCAAAGTTTTGTGCTAGTTTTGTGCCGTTTTGAGCCACAAACCCCGAGTTTTGTGCCACATCCTAAAGTGTCAAAACGACGCCCTTAAGTGTGGACAAGTTGATTAGAAAAATTTCACGTTCTCAGATCCACTCCAAATCAGAGTCAAAGTTTTGTGCTAGTTTTGTGCCGTTTTGAGCCACAAACCCCGAGTTTTGTGCCGCATCCTAAAGTGTCAAAAAGACGCCCTTAAGTGTGGACAAGTTGATTAGAAAAATTTCACGTTCTCAGATCCACTCCAAATCAGAGTCAAAGTTTTGTGCTAGTTTTGTGCCGTTTTGAGCCACAAACCCCGAGTTTTGTGCCACATCCTAAAGTGTCAAAACGACGCCCTTAAGTGTGGACAAGTTGATTAGAAAAATTTCACGTTCTCAGATCCACTCCAAATCAGAGTCAAAGTTTTGTGCTAGTTTTGTGCCGTTTTGAGCCACAAACCCCGAGTTTTGTGCCACATCCTAAAGTGTCAAAACGACGCCCTTAAGTGTGGACAAGTTATTAGAAAAATTTCACGTTCTCAGATCCACTCCAAATCAGAGTCAAAGTTTTGTGCTAGTTTTGTGCCGTTTTGAGCCACAAACCCCGAGTTTTGTGCCGCATCCTAAAGTGTCAAAAAGACGCCCTTAAGTGTGGACAAGTTGATTAGAAAAATTTCACGTTCTCAGATCCACTCCAAATCAGAGTCAAAGTTTTGTGCTAGTTTTGTGCCGTTTTGTGCCACAAACCCCGAGTTTTGTGCCGCATCCTAAAGTGTCAAAACGACGCCCTTAAGTGTGGACAAGTTGATTAGAAAAATTTCACGTTCTCAGATCCACTCCAAATCAGAGTCAAAGTTTTGTGCTAGTTTTGTGCCGTTTTGAGCCACAAACCCCGAGTTTTGTGCCGCATCCTAAAGTGTCAAAAAGACGCCCTTAAGTGTGGACAAGTTGATTAGAAAAATTTCACGTTCTCAGATCCACTCCAAATCAGAGTCAAAGTTTTGTGCTAGTTTTGTGCCGTTTTGAGCCACAAACCCCGAGTTTTGTGCCACATCCTAAAGTGTCAAAACGACGCCCTTAAGTGTGGACAAGTTGATTAGAAAAATTTCACGTTCTCAGATCCACTCCAAATCAGAGTCAAAGTTTTGTGCTAGTTTTGTGCCGTTTTGAGCCACAAACCCCGAGTTTTGTGCCACATCCTAAAGTGTCAAAACGACGCCCTTAAGTGTGGACAAGTTGATTAGAAAAATTTCACGTTCTCAGATCCACTCCAAATCAGAGTCAAAGTTTTGTGCTAGTTTTGTGCCGTTTTGAGCCACAAACCCCGAGTTTTGTGCCACATCCTAAAGTGTCAAAACGACGCCCTTAAGTGTGGACAAGTTGATTAGAAAAATTTCACGTTCTCAGATCCACTCCAAATCAGAGTCAAAGTTTTGTGCTAGTTTTGTGCCGTTTTGAGCCACAAACCCCGAGTTTTGTGCCACATCCTAAAGTGTCAAAACGACGCCCTTAAGTGTGGACAAGTTGATTAGAAAAATTTCACGTTCTCAGATCCACTCCAAATCAGAGTCAAAGTTTTGTGCTAGTTTTGTGCCGTTTTGAGCCACAAACCCCGAGTTTTGTGCCACATCCTAAAGTGTCAAAACGACGCCCTTAAGTGTGGACAAGTTGATTAGAAAAATTTCACGTTCTCAGATCCACTCCAAATCAGAGTCAAAGTTTTGTGCTAGTTTTGTGCCGTTTTGAGCCACAAACCCCGAGTTTTGTGCCACATCCTAAAGTGTCAAAACGACGCCCTTAAGTGTGGACAAGTTGATTAGAAAAATTTCACGTTCTCAGATCCACTCCAAATCAGAGTCAAAGTTTTGTGCTAGTTTTGTGCCGTTTTGAGCCACAAACCCCGAGTTTTGTGCCGCATCCTAAAGTGTCAAAACGACGCCCTTAAGTGTGGACAAGTTGATTAGAAAAATTTCACGTTCTCAGATCCACTCCAAATCAGAGTCAAAGTTTTGTGCTAGTTTTGTGCCGTTTTGAGCCACAAACCCCGAGTTTTGTGCCGCATCCTAAAGTGTCAAAACGACGCCCTTAAGTGTGGACAAGTTGATTAGAAAAATTTCACGTTCTCAGATCCACTCCAAATCAGAGTCAAAGTTTTGTGCTAGTTTTGTGCCGTTTTGAGCCACAAACCCCGAGTTTTGTGCCGCATCCTAAAGTGTCAAAACGACGCCCTTAAGTGTGGACAAGTTGATTAGAAAAATTTCACGTTCTCAGATCCACTCCAAATCAGAGTCAAAGTTTTGTGCTAGTTTTGTGCCGTTTTGAGCCACAAACCCCGAGTTTTGTGCCGCATCCTAAAGTGTCAAAACGACGCCCTTAAGTGTGGACAAGTTGATTAGAAAAATTTCACGTTCTCAGATCCACTCCAAATCAGAGTCAAAGTTTTGTGCTAGTTTTGTGCCGTTTTGAGCCACAAACCCCGAGTTTTGTGCCGCATCCTAAAGTGTCAAAACGACGCCCTTAAGTGTGGACAAGTTGATTAGAAAAATTTCACGTTCTCAGATCCACTCCAAATCAGAGTCAAAGTTTTGTGCTAGTTTTGTGCCGTTTTGAGCCACAAACCCCGAGTTTTGTGCCGCATCCTAAAGTGTCAAAACGACGCCCTTAAGTGTGGACAAGTTGATTAGAAAAATTTCACGTTCTCAGATCCACTCCAAATCAGAGTCAAAGTTTTGTGCTAGTTTTGTGCCGTTTTGAGCCACAAACCCCGAGTTTTGTGCCACATCCTAAAGTGTCAAAACGACGCCCTTAAGTGTGGACAAGTTGATTAGAAAAATTTCACGTTCTCAGATCCACTCCAAATCAGAGTCAAAGTTTTGTGCTAGTTTTGTGCCGTTTTGAGCCACAAACCCCGAGTTTTGTGCCGCATCCTAAAGTGTCAAAACGACGCCCTTAAGTGTGGACAAGTTGATTAGAAAAATTTCACGTTCTCAGATCCACTCCAAATCAGAGTCAAAGTTTTGTGCTAGTTTTGTGCCGTTTTGAGCCACAAACCCCGAGTTTTGTGCCACATCCTAAAGTGTCAAAACGACGCCCTTAAGTGTGGACAAGTTGATTAGAAAAATTTCACGTTCTCAGATCCACTCCAAATCAGAGTCAAAGTTTTGTGCTAGTTTTGTGCCGTTTTGTGCCACAAACCCCGAGTTTTGTGCCACATCCTAAAGTGTCAAAACGACGCCCTTAAGTGTGGACAAGTTGATTAGAAAAATTTCACGTTCTCAGATCCACTCCAAATCAGAGTCAAAGTTTTGTGCTAGTTTTGTGCCGTTTTGTGCCACAAACCCCGAGTTTTGTGCCACATCCTAAAGTGTCAAAACGACGCCCTTAAGTGTGGACAAGTTGATTAGAAAAATTTCACGTTCTCAGATCCACTCCAAATCAGAGTCAAAGTTTTGTGCTAGTTTTGTGCCGTTTTGTGCCACAAACCCCGAGTTTTGTGCCACATCCTAAAGTGTCAAAACGACGCCCTTAAGTGTGGACAAGTTGATTAGAAAAATTTCACGTTCTCAGATCCACTCCAAATCAGAGTCAAAGTTTTGTGCTAGTTTTGTGCCGTTTTGAGCCACAAACCCCGAGTTTTGTGCCACATCCTAAAGTGTCAAAACGACGCCCTTAAGTGTGGACAAGTTGATTAGAAAAATTTCACGTTCTCAGATCCACTCCAAATCAGAGTCAAAGTTTTGTGCTAGTTTTGTGCCGTTTTGAGCCACAAACCCCGAGTTTTGTGCCACATCCTAAAGTGTCAAAACGACGCCCTTAAGTGTGGACAAGTTGATTAGAAAAATTTCACGTTCTCAGATCCACTCCAAATCAGAGTCAAAGTTTTGTGCTAGTTTTGTGCCGTTTTGAGCCACAAACCCCGAGTTTTGTGCCACATCCTAAAGTGTCAAAACGACGCCCTTAAGTGTGGACAAGTTGATTAGAAAAATTTCACGTTCTCAGATCCACTCCAAATCAGAGTCAAAGTTTTGTGCTAGTTTTGTGCCGTTTTGAGCCACAAACCCCGAGTTTTGTGCCGCATCCTAAAGTGTCAAAACGACGCCCTTAAGTGTGGACAAGTTGATTAGAAAAATTTCACGTTCTCAGATCCACTCCAAATCAGAGTCAAAGTTTTGTGCTAGTTTTGTGCCGTTTTGAGCCACAAACCCCGAGTTTTGTGCCGCATCCTAAAGTGTCAAAACGACGCCCTTAAGTGTGGACAAGTTGATTAGAAAAATTTCACGTTCTCAGATCCACTCCAAATCAGAGTCAAAGTTTTGTGCTAGTTTTGTGCCGTTTTGAGCCACAAACCCCGAGTTTTGTGCCGCATCCTAAAGTGTCAAAACGACGCCCTTAAGTGTGGACAAGTTGATTAGAAAAATTTCACGTTCTCAGATCCACTCCAAATCAGAGTCAAAGTTTTGTGCTAGTTTTGTGCCGTTTTGAGCCACAAACCCCGAGTTTTGTGCCACATCCTAAAGTGTCAAAACGACGCCCTTAAGTGTGGACAAGTTGATTAGAAAAATTTCACGTTCTCAGATCCACTCCAAATCAGAGTCAAAGTTTTGTGCTAGTTTTGTGCCGTTTTGAGCCACAAACCCCGAGTTTTGTGCCGCATCCTAAAGTGTCAAAACGACGCCCTTAAGTGTGGACAAGTTGATTAGAAAAATTTCACGTTCTCAGATCCACTCCAAATCAGAGTCAAAGTTTTGTGCTAGTTTTGTGCCGTTTTGAGCCACAAACCCCGAGTTTTGTGCCGCATCCTAAAGTGTCAAAAAGACGCCCTTAAGTGTGGACAAGTTGATTAGAAAAATTTCACGTTCTCAGATCCACTCCAAATCAGAGTCAAAGTTTTGTGCTAGTTTTGTGCCGTTTTGAGCCACAAACCCCGAGTTTTGTGCCACATCCTAAAGTGTCAAAACGACGCCCTTAAGTGTGGACAAGTTGATTAGAAAAATTTCACGTTCTCAGATCCACTCCAAATCAGAGTCAAAGTTTTGTGCTAGTTTTGTGCCGTTTTGAGCCACAAACCCCGAGTTTTGTGCCACATCCTAAAGTGTCAAAACGACGCCCTTAAGTGTGGACAAGTTGATTAGAAAAATTTCACGTTCTCAGATCCACTCCAAATCAGAGTCAAAGTTTTGTGCTAGTTTTGTGCCGTTTTGAGCCACAAACCCCGAGTTTTGTGCCGCATCCTAAAGTGTCAAAACGACGCCCTTAAGTGTGGACAAGTTGATTAGAAAAATTTCACGTTCTCAGATCCACTCCAAATCAGAGTCAAAGTTTTGTGCTAGTTTTGTGCCGTTTTGAGCCACAAACCCCGAGTTTTGTGCCGCATCCTAAAGTGTCAAAACGACGCCCTTAAGTGTGGACAAGTTGATTAGAAAAATTTCACGTTCTCAGATCCACTCCAAATCAGAGTCAAAGTTTTGTGCTAGTTTTGTGCCGTTTTGAGCCACAAACCCCGAGTTTTGTGCCGCATCCTAAAGTGTCAAAACGACGCCCTTAAGTGTGGACAAGTTGATTAGAAAAATTTCACGTTCTCAGATCCACTCCAAATCAGAGTCAAAGTTTTGTGCTAGTTTTGTGCCGTTTTGAGCCACAAACCCCGAGTTTTTGTGCCACATCCTAAAGTGTCAAAACGACGCCCTTAAGTGTGGACAAGTTGATTAGAAAAATTTCACGTTCTCAGATCCACTCCAAATCAGAGTCAAAGTTTTGTGCTAGTTTTGTGCCGTTTTGAGCCACAAACCCCGAGTTTTGTGCCACATCCTAAAGTGTCAAAACGACGCCCTTAAGTGTGGACAAGTTGATTAGAAAAATTTCACGTTCTCAGATCCACTCCAAATCAGAGTCAAAGTTTTGTGCTAGTTTTGTGCCGTTTTGAGCCACAAACCCCGAGTTTTGTGCCGCATCCTAAAGTGTCAAAACGACGCCCTTAAGTGTGGACAAGTTGATTAGAAAAATTTCACGTTCTCAGATCCACTCCAAATCAGAGTCAAAGTTTTGTGCTAGTTTTGTGCCGTTTTGAGCCACAAACCCCGAGTTTTGTGCCGCATCCTAAAGTGTCAAAACGACGCCCTTAAGTGTGGACAAGTTGATTAGAAAAATTTCACGTTCTCAGATCCACTCCAAATCAGAGTCAAAGTTTTGTGCTAGTTTTGTGCCGTTTTGAGCCACAAACCCCGAGTTTTGTGCCACATCCTAAAGTGTCAAAACGACGCCCTTAAGTGTGGACAAGTTGATTAGAAAAATTTCACGTTCTCAGATCCACTCCAAATCAGAGTCAAAGTTTTGTGCTAGTTTTGTGCCGTTTTGAGCCACAAACCCCGAGTTTTGTGCCGCATCCTAAAGTGTCAAAACGACGCCCTTAAGTATGGACAAGTTGATTAGAAAAATTTCACGTTCTCAGATCCACTCCAAATCAGAGTCAAAGTTTTGTGCTAGTTTTGTGCCGTTTTGAGCCACAAACCCCGAGTTTTGTGCCACATCCTAAAGTGTCAAAACGACGCCCTTAAGTGTGGACAAGTTGATTAGAAAAATTTCACGTTCTCAGATCCACTCCAAATCAGAGTCAAAGTTTTGTGCTAGTTTTGTGCCGTTTTGTGCCACAAACCCCGAGTTTTGTGCCACATCCTAAAGTGTCAAAACGACGCCCTTAAGTGTGGACAAGTTGATTAGAAAAATTTCACGTTCTCAGGTCCACTCCAAATCAGAGTCAAAGTTTTGTGCTAGTTTTGTGCCGTTTTGAGCCACAAACCCCGAGTTTTGTGCCACATCCTAAAGTGTCAAAACGACGCCCTTAAGTGTGGACAAGTTGATTAGAAAAATTTCACGTTCTCAGATCCACTCCAAATCAGAGTCAAAGTTTTGTGCTAGTTTTGTGCCGTTTTGAGCCACAAACCCCGAGTTTTGTGCCACATCCTAAAGTGTCAAAACGACGCCCTTAAGTGTAGACAAGTTGATTAGAAAAATTTCACGTTCTCAGATCCACTCCAAATCAGAGTCAAAGTTTTGTGCTAGTTTTGTGCCGTTTTGAGCCACAAACCCCGAGTTTTGTGCCACATCCTAAAGTGTCAAAACGACGCCCTTAAGTGTGGACAAGTTGATTAGAAAAATTTCGCGTTCTCAGATCCACTCCAAATCAGAGTCAAAGTTTTGTGCTAGTTTTGTGCCGTTTTGAGCCACAAACCCCGAGTTTTGTGCCACATCCTAAAGTGTCAAAACGACGCCCTTAAGTGTGGACAAGTTGATTAGAAAAATTTCACGTTCTCAGATCCACTCCAAATCAGAGTCAAAGTTTTGTGCTAGTTTTGTGCCGTTTTGAGCCACAAACCCCGAGTTTTGTGCCACATCCTAAAGTGTCAAAACGACGCCCTTAAGTGTGGACAAGTTGATTAGAAAAATTTCACGTTCTCAGATCCACTCCAAATCAGAGTCAAAGTTTTGTGCTAGTTTTGTGCCGTTTTGAGCCACAAACCCCGAGTTTTGTGCCACATCCTAAAGTGTCAAAACGACGCCCTTAAGTGTGGACAAGTTGATTAGAAAAATTTCACGTTCTCAGATCCACTCCAAATCAGAGTCAAAGTTTTGTGCTAGTTTTGTGCCGTTTTGAGCCACAAACCCCGAGTTTTGTGCCACATCCTAAAGTGTCAAAACGACGCCCTTAAGTGTGGACAAGTTGATTAGAAAAATTTCACGTTCTCAGATCCACTCCAAATCAGAGTCAAAGTTTTGTGCTAGTTTTGTGCCGTTTTGAGCCACAAACCCCGAGTTTTGTGCCACATCCTAAAGTGTCAAAACGACGCCCTTAAGTGTGGACAAGTTGATTAGAAAAATTTCACGTTCTCAGATCCACTCCAAATCAGAGTCAAAGTTTTGTGCTAGTTTTGTGCCGTTTTGAGCCACAAACCCCGAGTTTTGTGCCACATCCTAAAGTGTCAAAACGACGCCCTTAAGTGTGGACAAGTTGATTAGAAAAATTTCACGTTCTCAGATCCACTCCAAATCAGAGTCAAAGTTTTGTGCTAGTTTTGTGCCGTTTTGAGCCACAAACCCCGAGTTTTGTGCCACATCCTAAAGTGTCAAAACGACGCCCTTAAGTGTGGACAAGTTGATTAGAAAAATTTCACGTTCTCAGATCCACTCCAAATCAGAGTCAAAGTTTTGTGCTAGTTTTGTGCCGTTTTGAGCCACAAACCCCGAGTTTTGTGCCACATCCTAAAGTGTCAAAACGACGCCCTTAAGTGTGGACAAGTTGATTAGAAAAATTTCACGTTCTCAGATCCACTCCAAATCAGAGTCAAAGTTTTGTGCTAGTTTTGTGCCGTTTTGAGCTACAAACCCCGAGTTTTGTGCCACATCCTAAAGTGTCAAAACGACGCCCTTAAGTGTGGACAAGTTGATTAGAAAAATTTCACGTTCTCAGATCCACTCCAAATCAGAGTCAAAGTTTTGTGCTAGTTTTGTGCCGTTTTGAGCCACAAACCCCGAGTTTTGTGCCACATCCTAAAGTGTCAAAACGACGCCCTTAAGTGTGGACAAGTTGATTAGAAAAATTTCACGTTCTCAGATCCACTCCAAATCAGAGTCAAAGTTTTGTGCTAGTTTTGTGCCGTTTTGAGCCACAAACCCCGAGTTTTGTGCCACATCCTAAAGTGTCAAAACGACGCCCTTAAGTGTGGACAAGTTGATTAGAAAAATTTCACGTTCTCAGATCCACTCCAAATCAGAGTCAAAGTTTTGTGCTAGTTTTGTGCCGTTTTGAGCCACAAACCCGAGTTTTGTGCCACATCCTAAAGTGTCAAAACGACGCCCTTAAGTGTGGACAAGTTGATTAGAAAAATTTCACGTTCTCAGATCCACTCCAAATCAGAGTCAAAGTTTTGTGCTAGTTTTGTGCCGTTTTGAGCCACAAACCCGAGTTTTGTGCCACATCCTAAAGTGTCAAAACGACGCCCTTAAGTGTGGACAAGTTGATTAGAAAAATTTCACGTTCTCAGATCCACTCCAAATCAGAGTCAAAGTTTTGTGCTAGTTTTGTGCCGTTTTGAGCCACAAACCCCGAGTTTTGTGCCGCATCCTAAAGTGTCAAAAAGACGCCCTTAAGTGTGGACAAGTTGATTAGAAAAATTTCACGTTCTCAGATCCACTCCAAATCAGAGTCAAAGTTTTGTGCTAGTTTTGTGCCGTTTTGAGCCACAAACCCCGAGTTTTGTGCCACATCCTAAAGTGTCAAAACGACGCCCTTAAGTGTGGACAAGTTGATTAGAAAAATTTCACGTTCTCAGATCCACTCCAAATCAGAGTCAAAGTTTTGTGCTAGTTTTGTGCCGTTTTGAGCCACAAACCCCGAGTTTTGTGCCACATCCTAAAGTGTCAAAACGACGCCCTTAAGTGTGGACAAGTTGATTAGAAAAATTTCACGTTCTCAGATCCACTCCAAATCAGAGTCAAAGTTTTGTGCTAGTTTTGTGCCGTTTTGAGCCACAAACCCCGAGTTTTGTGCCGCATCCTAAAGTGTCAAAACGACGCCCTTAAGTGTGGACAAGTTGATTAGAAAAATTTCACGTTCTCAGATCCACTCCAAATCAGAGTCAAAGTTTTGTGCTAGTTTTGTGCCGTTTTGAGCCACAAACCCCGAGTTTTGTGCCACATCCTAAAGTGTCAAAACGACGCCCTTAAGTGTGGACAAGTTGATTAGAAAAATTTCACGTTCTCAGATCCACTCCAAATCAGAGTCAAAGTTTTGTGCTAGTTTTGTGCCGTTTTGAGCCACAAACCCCGA
>NW_026948449.1:0-85879 GCF_023053635.1 Elgaria multicarinata webbii | reverse complement strand
CTTTCTCTCTCTCTCTTCTCTCTCTCTCTCTCTCTCTCTCTTCTCTCTCTCTCTCTTTCTCTCTTTCTCTCTTTCTTTCTCTCTCTCTCTCTTTCTCTCTCTCTCTCTCTCTCTCTTTCTCTCTCTCTCTCTCTTTCTCTCTCTCTCTCTTATAATACCAGAAGCCAACAGGGTCATCCCATAAAGCTGATTAGTGGGAGATTACGGACAGATAAGTACCTCTTCACATGCATGGTTAAACTGATTTTGGAATTGGGAGTGAAATCTTCGGCAGTCTGGGTAAATTTCAAGGCAGGCATCACTAGTGCGTCATGTGCTCCTTTCAGCCAATCAGCAGCCATACGTGGAGAAGAATTCAACAGAGAAGATTAATTCAAACTTGGGTCACCCGAGCAACATTTCTGAGGTGTTCAGACACAAGGGTTGGAGACTCAACCGGCAGAGGGGCTGATGCTCAGTTGGAAGGAAGTCAGCAGACATGGGCAGCTTGATATCAGTCAGTAGCTCTGGACTGGCTCTCTCATGAGAGAGAAGGGCTTCTGAAAAGCCCTAAGGGCTTCTGAAAACTGCCCCACTCCTGCCCATCAAACTCTCCGAAAGAGTGGAGAAGGCTATCAATGGGGGTATCTCCAGTATCTGAGGCAGTAAACCTGTGTACACCAGTTGCTGGGGAACATGGGCAGGAGGGTGCTGTTGTACTCATGCCCTGGTTGTGGGTCCCTGGTCGCAGCTGATTGGTCACTGTGTCACCAGTGTGCTGGACTCGATGGTCCCTTGGTCTGATCCAGCAGGGCTTTTCTTATAGGTTTTTTTTTTAATGTTTTTAATTCTTTTCTCCCTTTAGTTGCAGAATAGGGCAACAGAGGCCTTAGCTAGACCTACGGTTTATCCCAGGCAAATGGAGGGGTCGTCCCTGCCTGCTCCCGGGATCCCCTGTGTGTCATTTAGATGCACAGGGATGACCCCAGGACGATCCCGGGATATAGGCCTGGTCTAGCCATGGCCTAAAATGGTCGAGGGGCTGGAACACCTCCCCTCTGACGTCAACCAAGAATATATGCCCAGCCTGACCTTATGTTCCTCTTCTGAGGACATTCTCTTGTTCCCCCACCTGCCCGCCCCCACCCAAAAAGGTGAGACAGGTGGCAGCAGCCCTTTCACGGGGGAAGGGGGGGGCTCTGCCTTGCACCTAAAGCTTGTGGTCTTTTCAGTGCCCGGTGAAGACCTCTTTATTTCCCTCGGCTTTTCAGGCTTTCAGAGTTTATTTTTAAATGTCTTCATGTGTTTTAAGATCCTTGCCAAGCTGCTGGCTTTTGCTTTGGTGTTGTTGTTTTTTAAACTCTAGTTTTATTCCATTTTAAACTTTTTATTGTTTTTATATTGTGTTTTACTACACAGTTGTGTTTTACGGCTCTAAGTCATGTTTTGTGAACTGCCGAGAGAGTTTCAGCTAGTGGGCAGTTTAGAAAGGTAATAAACAAACCACAAACCAACAGCCCTGGGAAAGCCAGAGCAGGTTCTGGACTATGGCAGGTGGGGAGTTTCACTCTTCCTTTCCCTGCCATGGTGCCAAACGAAAATAGCAGCTTTGGAGGGGGCATTTTTGTCAGAACCACGGCAGGGAAAGAGTGGAATCTCCCCCATTGAGCAGGGGGTTGGACTCGATGGCCTTGTAGGCCCCTTCCAACTCTGCTATTCTATGACTCTATGATTCTATGCACAATTTTTGTGTGTGTGATGTAATAACAGTGGCTAGTCAGTTGGGGAAGGCTTCTCGAAACAGAGTTGTTTTCAGGAGGCACCGGAAGCAACCTAATGTCGGCGCTTTGCTGACCTCCAGGGGCAGGGAGTTCTAAAGAAAAGGGGCCACCACACTAAAGCCCATGGATGGATTCCAGGGGAATGACATCATTGGCTATGCTGACAGGGGCTGATGGAAACAGCAATGCAACAATATCTGGAGGACCATGAGGACCATGAGGAGGACTGCCGCTGCTGTGAACGCCCCCTTTGGTAACAACCGCCATGATTTCCTGGCTTCCATGGTTTTCCAAGATGGTGGCTCTGACCTAAGTCAGGGAGAGCCCAACGGAGTGGGCCCATCTCCTGGTATATCTGAGTTGGTGGACCAAGGAACTGAGCTGCAGAGAAAGGGAGCTCCTTCTTTTTCCACGGGAGAACTTTAAGCAGAGCCCTTTTCTTCCGGAGCAGAAGTTGGAATCGGGCATTGTCAGATGAAATCTTCTTCCTCCTTTCCTCTTCGTTTTCCTCCCGAGTAAGGCCGGTCACCAGCAGAATGTGAAAACCCCTCCCTCCCTGCCTCTCTCTCTCTCTCTCTCTCTCTCTCTCTCTCTCTCTCTCTCCTTGTGATTTCCTATGATTTGAAACTCAAACAAGACGGCATGAATAATGTAGAGTGCTCCCTTCCTCTTTCCTTGCCTTCAAATCCTCAGAGGATGAGTGAGGGCTCTTGTCTGCCTCATTAGTGGCTGTTCAGCCATTTGATTTTTGTAACAATGAGCCGCTCTTGCCAGGATTTTCATACCTATTTGCGTCATGGAGTCAACACGGAGTTGGGTGGGTCCCCCCCCCCTTGCCCGAATCCCCATAAAATTTTAATGGCGTGATCTGCATACTTCTATATTTCAATGCTGCTCACTCGCCTGCCTGCCTCTTTTCACCGAGACCATGAAAAGAGAGAAAGAGAGGGGGGGTACGATAACAACCCTGAAGAGCCACCAATGGCATGGGGAGACCCATCAAAGGGCCCATTAATAACAAATGAGCTAATTGGGGTTGTAATGAATAGGCATTGCCTTCAGCATTTGGTGCTTCAGAGAACCCCAGATGGAGAGGGAGAGGAGGCAGGAATCCAAAATTCTTGGCGCCCAATTAGGGAGAACTTGTCCGTTATTAGTAATCAGGACTTGTCGTGTGGACAGCGGAGGTTGAACAGGCAGCGAGCGAGACGGCGCGGTTACATGCCTGCGTTCGGCAGCGTAAGTCTTGGAGAGCGAAGAGAGGAGGCAGCCACACAGGGGAGTTTCCTGGCCCGTGTTGGGACTGCTGATGCTGCTTCCGGGATGGCAGCTGCTGGGAACAGAGCAGCCCCCAACGGAGGAGACACTCTGGCCTCCAGACTCAATGATGTGGAGGACCAAATTCAGTGACGTCTCCGGAGTCCATCGTTTCTGGGAGCACCTCGTCGTCTCCGTCTTTGCTAGCTAGTTTGTGAGATGAGCACCCATGCGAAGACACAGGGCGGCTCTACATTAAGGTTTCAAACAACAGCAACCTATATAAGAATATTATTTATTTATTTATTTATTTATCACACTTTTATACTGCCCAATAGCCGAAGCTCCCTGGGCGGTTCACAAATAGTGTCAGGCTTATTACTCAAGATCCACCACCCCGATTTTAGTCCTTTTTGTTCTAAACTGAAGCTTGAGCAGTTAGATCACTGCAATGCCTTCTACGTGGGGCAGCCTTTGAAGACGGTTTGGAAGCTGCAGCTCGTGCAAAATGCAGCGGCCAGATTGATAACTGGAACAAGGAGGTTCAAACATATAACACCGATTTTGGCCCGCTTGCATTGGCCGCCTATACATTTCCGAGCCCAATTCGAGGTGCTGGTTTTGACCTGTAAAGCCTTACATGGCTTGGGACCACAATACCTGACAGAACGCCTCTCCTGGCGTGAATATACCCGGTCACTACGTTCAACATCTAAGGTCCTCCTCCAGGTGCCTACTCCGAGAGAGGCTCGGAGTGTGGCGACGAGGGACAGGGCCTTTTCGGTGGTGGCCCCCAGACTATGGAATGATCTCCCCGACGAGGCTCGCCTGGCGCCAATGCTGCTATCTTTCTGGTGCCAGGTTAAGACTTTCCTCTTTGCCCAGGCATATGGCAGCACATCTTCATCACCCACATTTTTAGTTTTTTAAACAGTTTTTAATGCTTTATGTGTGTATGTTCTGTGTTTTAGAATTTTAAATTTTGTAAATTTCGTTTTTACCTTAACTTTAGAATTTCTTTAAACCACCCAGAGAGCCCTGGCTATGGGGGCGGTATATAAGTGTAATAAATAAATAAATAAACTAAATTGAGCAGTGCAGAAAATTTCAAAAGTTCAGAAAAGTTCAAAGCTCAAGCTTTAATAAAAAATAATTTCCTCCGCACCAAACAGGCAGGGCAGTTCCTCCACCAGCAGGATGATGGACAGTCCTGCTCGGCCAATCTGTGTGGCACGAAGGCGGGCCCTGGGCACATCCACATGGTTAGGCTGACATCCCCCCGTGAGGAGGGGGAAGGGAGTGGAGGCCGCCAATTGGGTTGTGTGAGAGCGGGGGGAGGGGCTGTGTCACATGCAAATTTCGGAGGACATTTTCACTATTTATGAGCCATATTCGCGTTATTCCTGAGCCCTTCTGTAGTGAGGGGACTATAGGGCACGAAAGTGGGAAATGAGCATCCCATGGCAACATGGGCTTTACACGAATAATATACACCATTCATTTTTTTGTTTGGTTACATTTTATGTCCTCTCTTTCCCCCAAGGATTTCAAGGGGGCCTATTTCGTCCCCCAACACATTTTGTCCTCACAACAACCCTTCGAGGTAGGTTAAATGGGACAGAGTGTCTGTGTCAACTGAGATAAGTAATAGCCGTTTGTCCTTGTAGTGAGTAGTTAGTATCTTTTGCACTTCAAGCAGTCCTCCTCAAGACAATACAGGGAAAGATATTCAGCACTTGTTATACAAAGATGGTACAGCTGCTGCTGAAGGACCTAAGGGTCCAAAACGTCGACAATTTGTCTTTTTTAAATCTACACATTATTATTTTTACTTTTCACTGAGGAAATTATCGTTAAATGTTGCAATTTTCATTCCACACCAGAGTGTACATCTCTCGTTTTCTTCAATTCTCATGTGTCAAGGTCACCCAACTGGCCGAGTGAGGATTTGAACTCGGACCTCCCCAGTATGAGTCAGTGCAGCCCTCTAACCACTGTACCACCCTTTCATCACTCTCCTGCGCACCTTTTCCCCGCAAAGAAAGGGCCACCCTGCCCAATGAGGCTTACTCCCAGGAAAGCATCCCTGGGATGGCACCCTAAAACTATTGTAATCTCTGGAGTGAATGAATCCCATAGGGTTGGTCACAACCCTTCAGAGGGAGCGGCGAGGTGAGCGTGAGGCCCGCACGCCAATAAAGCGACCCTGCAGTGTAGCCATGAATTATCTTCATCGTTGGTACCTAAGCTGAGATGAAAAGTGCTAGACAAGTGCTTGGTGTTGCTATTGACACTCCAGAGATATAAATGTGCTGATGGAAGGCAAGCCAGCCTTGTCAATGGCATGCGCGCCGGGGTAGTGGTGGAAGAGGGGGGGGCGCTATTTGCAAATACATCATTTTTATGGAAGTTTCGATTTAGCTTTAAAATCTGAGGGCAGCTCGAAGACGCGGCGGCAGTGACAGCAGCTGCGGTAGCCGGGTACCAAGCGGAGGCAGGGGAGGAGAGCCAAGGTGGATGAAAGAAGAAGCGCTTGCCGGTTCATCAAAAAGATGCGAAGAGGACGGATTGCTGGCGAGGATCTCTCTCCTTTATCCTGGGATCTGAGCTGCCCTGTTCAGTCCTTATCCCCCTCCTCCCCCCAGTCCACCTCCCTCTCTTCTTGCCTGGTAATGAAAAGGATGTCAGTGTTTCTGCTGATAACGCTGAGTCCTGCCTTGACAAGCCAGGTGGCTTTCTTTCGGGGAAGACGAATACGCAATCTTGTTAGTCCTAGGTGGAGCAAAGCACCTGCCTTATAGGTAGATTCTAGGCATGTGTGTAAAGAGGATGCTCAGATGACAACTTCTGTAACACCCCACTTCCCAGCTCACTGAGGTGAGGACTTAGCCACTCTGAAGCAGGATACAACTTGACTCGCTTGCTTGAGCCACACCTTGGAAAGAGAGACGTACCGATTTTGCTAAATTCTTTCCGTCTGCGTTTCATTCATTCATCCATCCACTCAACCATTCATTACATTTCTGTACAGCCCCATAGCTGAAGTGCTCAGGCCAGTTTGCAAAAAATTAAAAACCGTTAAAACACATTATGCAAAGTACAAAAAGAAAGGCATTTACATAAAACCATGTAAACAGATCACACACACACAGAGACAAAGTATATCTAAAACCAATTTGTTAAACCATCAGCCAAAGACGAACTGAAACCTAATTTAAAACTCACCATATGCTGCCAAAGATAGCAATGTTAGCACCAGGCAAGCTATGTCAGGGGAGGTCATTCCATAACTGGGGAGCCAACGCTGGAAAGGCCCTTTCTCGCATGGATTGCCGGGCATTTTTTGTTCCGTCATCCGCTCATTGATGGAATCTGAGTGTGCATTAGTGCAAATGAGCATTAGCAAGAGTTTGTTTTTTAAGTTAAAAAAACAAACCAAAACACACACAACAGTCTGCAAGTTTGCAGAATCCACACGACTTGGGAAAAGTCAGTCCACAGCAAAATCCTCAGATAGAATTCCCTGGAACCCAATTTCGTTTGAACCTGTTGAGTGTTTCTCTGACATCCTTACTTAGAACTCCTTGCTCTTTGCCTAACTTTACCAATGAAGCTGGGAGTTAATAAAGATCTGGCCAAGCCTAGGTAGCATGAGATCAAGGCAGATGAGGATTGGAACCCAAACCCTGCTCCTCACGAGATAACCAGCTGCCACAACCTAACTTTCTCACATGTGCACCCCACCCCCCAAAATAAAAATCACGCTATTTGTGTGGATTTTAGTAGGGCTGTGCACAGACACCCCCCCCCCGATCCGCTCCACACCTGATTCGCAACTTTCAGATCGGGTCCACTCCAACCCAAGTCGATCTGCCTATGGTCCGCTCCGCTGTGGAGCTATGGATCCGAATCGGAGCTCCACAGAACCGCCGCCACCGCCAGGTAAGGCCCCCTCCCTCCTCCCCCCTTACCTGGCTCCATCGCAGCCGCACCCTCGTCTTCCGATTTGAGTCCTTGGGCTCAGTTGAAGCCGCCGGTGGAATGCGACAGACTCAGGTAAGACCATTCCCCCCTGACCCCTTACCTGGCTCCGCCGCCATTGCCACACAGACTGCAGTGGCGGCACCGGCGGCAGGTAAGGCTCTCCTCCCCCCTTACCTGGTTTCGTTGCAGTCTGGCAGCTGCTTCAACTGAGCCTGAGGACTCAAACAGGAAGACCAGGCCACAGTGGCCTGGTCTTCCGGTTTGAGTCCTTGGGCTCAGTTGAGCTGCTGCCAGAATGTGACAGACTCAGGTAAGACCCTTCCCCCCTGCCCCCTTACCTGGCTCTGCTGCCATTGCTGCACAGACTGCAGTGGCAGCGGCGGTGCCAGGTAAGGCCCCCTCCCTCCTCCCCCCTTACCTGCACCCGTCACGTTCCAGCAGTGGCTTCACCTGAGGCTGAGGCTCAAAGCGGAAGGGCAGGCTGCGGTTACTGCCTGGTCTTCCGGTTTAAGCTTCAGCCTCAGTTGAAGCCACTGTTGGACCACGACAGAGGCAGGTAAGCCCCCCTCCCCTCTGCCCCCTTACCTGGCTCTGCCGCCGTCACCGCACAGACTGCAGCAGTGCCAGTAAGCCCCCACTTACCTTTTTTCGGAGCTCCGGATCAAGGGAAAGAATCTGCTTGGTCTCGATCCTCTTCACCTCGATCCACAGCCCCCTGACCCGCTTCATCTCCGCCTTTGTCGGAGGTGAATCAGGCCGCCTCTCTATTGCTTCTACGTTCTGAAGCAAAGCGGAGCACAGGCCTAGATTTTAGCCCTGGGCTAATTTGGCATTGACTCCAAGGGAACCTTCCCAGAAAGATCCGTTTTATGTTTGGCTGTCCTTTAGGAACCAAGCATGCATGCTTAAGGTTCTGAGTTCGAATCTGCTGTGCTATCAAATCAGTGCTTAGCATGCCCTTCCCCAACCTGGTGTCGTGTTTCTCAGAACACTCCTGCTTTCGGTGGGAGGCAAATGACGAGGCTTGCTAAGTACTCCACAAAGCTTTTATTAAGCAACAAACGTCTCTACTACTTGAAGAGAGTCTAACCTCTTGGAAACGTCCCCCTAGGCAAAACTATGCAAACTAAGCAAGACAATTGTCCCCTCAAGAAGAATAGGAAGCCACTTCTCAAACGCCCGTAACTTCAGAGCGCCTGGTGCGGAGGCACGTTCTGGCGGAATCGAACCAACTTTCTCACGCCTTCCTTCCGCTCTGTGCGTTTTAGCTTCCGGCGGACCCTAGCATCAGCTAGCTTGTCGGGACGCTCACCTCCGGAAGAAGGCTCACTTCCCACCGAGTGTGTAGGATTTGGCCTTGAGGAGATAAGCTCTGGAGGGGGCTGACTCTCAGCTGGGGAATCACCCGTGAGAGCTTCCTCCCCCACTGGTACAGGTTGGCTGGTGTCTGGCGCTGCGTCTTCTCATTCTGAATCTGATTCTGATTGATTACCTGAAACATCTTCTCCCAAAACAGGGGAGGTAGGGTTAGACATGACACTTGGTGCCCTCCAGATGTGCTGGGCAGCTGAGTTTAGTACTCACTGGTCTACCAATTCTGAGCCACATTGACCCTGCTTGTCTCAAAGGGTCTTCTTGTGCCCTGTAGGCATGATGCCAACCTTGCAAGCAGGCCTAGAGTTTTAAAGACTGGCAAAAGACCCCTGATGTAATGCTCATCCCACACCATGGTCCATTATCGCTCCAAGCTTTGCCTCATCTCTCCCCACCACTTCTCCCAGGAGCAGGAGGGGGGAGGCGGCTTTGAATTGAAACGTTGAATGCATTCATTTGTTTTTAACCTCCTCCCACCTTGTCCATAAATTGTCCCCATTGAGAACTCTCTCCTGGCACCTTGCGACACCCAGTGCTAATAAATTTGGGGAGCAGAACATAAAGAACCCGAAATGCCACATGTCATTAATATTGACAGGACCCTAAAAGTAAATTTGGAAAGGTTTCAGAAAACATAAATTAGGACAAATTACCTACACTGAGAAAAGGAGGGATGGAAAGAGAGAGAGAGAAAAAACCCAAACATGGAGACCAGAATGTGGAGGCCAAGAGAGACCTTCCAGGGAATGTGCGTTGCTGGAGAAGTCGGTAGTCTGGGGGTTCTGTTTGAAGATGATACAAATGGGTCTCCATGTCCCAGGACAGACCAAGCATCTAGCCTGCCCAGTAGGTGGGGTTTTTTTTAGCCAACTTTCCCTCCCAAGAAGAAGGAGACCAGTAAGTTGACTCCACTGGTGACTACCATCACAAGACAATTTGTTGATAATAATTTCTGCAGATATTATAACAACCCTCTGGACAAGGGCTAAAAAACAGGAGACCAAAATGCAGCGGGCTTTGGTATAATAAACCTTGCTATAGCATCCTGAGATTTCTCTCCCTTTTTGTGTGTATCCTTTCTTTCTCCCTACTCCAACAAAATCTTTTTTTAATTGAGTTACAGCTTAAAATCTTTTAAGAACATCAGAAGTGCCCTGATGCTGGAGCAGACCAAGGGTCCATCTAGTCCAGCACTCTGTTCACACAGGGGCCAACCAGCTGTCGGCCAGGGACCGACAAAGCAGGACAGGGTGCAACAGCACCCTCCCACCCATGTTCCCCAGCAACTGGTGCACACAGGCTTCCTGCTTCAAATGCTGGAGATAGCACCCAACCATCAGGGCTAGTAGCCATTGGTAGCCTTTGGCCGTTTCTACACCTGCCTTTTCCTCCGGGATCGTCCAGGGATCATCCGTGTGCATCCAAATGACACACAGGGGATCCTGGGAGCAGCCACGGATGATCCCTCCATTTTCCTGGGATAATCCTTAGGTGTAGAAAGGGCCTTTGCCTCCAGGAATTTATCCAACCCCCCTTTTAAAGCCATCCAAATTGGTGGCCATCACGACATCTTGTGGAAGTGAGTTCCATAATTTAACTATGCGCTGTGTGAAGAAGGACTTCCTTTTTTTTGTCCTGGATCTCCCACCAATCAGTTTCATGGGATGACCCCCTTGGGTTCTAGTATTTTGAGAGAGGGAGAAAAATGTCTCCCTGTCCAGCTTCTCCACCCCAGGCATAATTTTCTTTCATTAAGTTACAGTTTCATTAAGTTACAGCTACGAAGCGGTTTGGGGTTTTGGATTGCTGGGGGGAAGCAATCTATAATGGACAAAGGCAAAATCTCCCCAGGTGCAAAAGCTACCTGCGGTGAGAATAGCTTTAGCCGGAATGGCTAAGGATTGTGTAGATCACGCTCAGGATTCTGTGCATGGAATGAGAGCGCTACGGTCACTGGTGTTTGCTCTGGGTTGCATAAATAGAATATTCCCCCACTATTAACTGTCAGGAGTGAATTCCTATTAGCAAGGCACCAGGCAGTTAAAATGCATCTTAAAATTCAGATTCCACATTTGTGATTCATGAAGCAACCGGCTAATTGCTCCAGTTAATTGCTCCAGTTTTAGGCACAGGCAAGCTTTTACCAAAATTTTGTTTAATTCCCCCCCCCCCAAAAAAGGCATATCAATCTCATCTTTTCACCCCTCCCCATAAATTAACAAAGGAAATACTGTTAAGTACTGTGTTTCTACCCCACCTTATAAGTAATTAACCTGCTCAGGAAGAGCATCTTGTAATCTCTGGGTTAGAGCCAAGCGTTGTGGGAACAGATGTTCACTCACACAACCGGACCTCCGTTCATGTGAGGTGACTTCTCTCTTCTCTTCTTCTCCTTCAGCCCCCCAAAACAGGGCAGCTGCCATCTCCCACCCACCCACCCACAATGCCCAGGAATATCACAACTCCCAGGGCTTTCTGGGAGGAAACAACGCTGGGTGGCAGACGTAGACACCAAGTCACTTCTACTTCCACTGCTAGAAGCAAGTAAGGCAGTAACGCCCAAATAATCTCACTTGTACCCCTGTGCATTCATTTCAGAACAAATGGTTCTAAGGAATTCACTATCACAAGATGTAGTGGCAGCCACCAATTTCATAGAATCATTGAATCATAGAATAGCAGAGTTGGAAGGGGCCTCTAAGGCCATTGAGTCCAACCCCCTGCTCAACGCAGGAATCCACCCTAAAGCATCCCTGACAGATGGTTGTCCAGCTGCATCTTGAAGGCCTCTAGGGTGGGAGAGCCCACCACCTCCCTAGGTAACGGGTTCCGTTGTCGTACTGCTCTAACAATTTTGATGGCTTTAAAGGGGGGTTGGAGAAATCCCTGGAGGAGGAGAAGGCTACCCATGGCTACTAGTGGCCCAGTATTGGGCAAAAGGTGGGATACAAATACATATAATAATAAATATAATAATAGTAGTCCTGATGGCTATGAGCTACTTCCAGAATCAGAGGCAGTAAGCCTATGTACACCAGTTGTGGGGGAACATGGGTGGGAGGGTGCTGTTGCACCATGTCCTGCTTTGTTGGTCCCTGGTCAACAGCTGGTTGGCCACTGTGTGGACAGAGTGCTGGACTAGATGGACCCTCGATCTGATCCAGCAGGGCTTAGATTCTTATATTGACTCCCAGATGAATGCACAGCCCCAGGGAATACCATCCCAGGATTCCTGATTTAGGCAATCCTTGAGCAAACAGAGGATGGGTAGTCACTCATCACCTGGGAACAATACTTCAGAAAGCAACACAGGTGCATTTGAAATAACCTCCACGTCCAGCTTCAAATTCATTGAGAGAAAGTTTCCCAAGCCCAGCACTAAGAGGGAAGGAAGTGTGTTATTTACATTTGCAAAGTCTGACATCTCCTGTATCTCTCTTACAGAAACCTGGTGTGTGTGTGTGTGTGTGTGTGTGTGTGTGTGTAGATCACTCCCGAAGGTGTCTGTGTGTGTTCCTTCCAGCTGATTTGGGTAAAAAAAGGCCTCCTTGACTCTCGAGAGCCGCTTGTGAATATCGAGCGTGGAACAGCAAGATTATCACATGCTGATGTCAGAGCGGGAGGATTATCTGCAAGGTGATGGATAGAGCGGAACTGATAACAAAACCAGCAATTCAATCAGCGTCTGCTGATGATGCCACCGAAGGGAGAGTCGAGATTATGCTGGCTGAGAGATGATCAGAACAATGGATTATAACAGCTTCTGCAATCAATCTTCCCTTCCCTCCTTAGTATGACTTCTTTTTTAAAAAAAAAAAATTAATAGGTGGGGAAATTGTCCACTGCCATACACTTGGGCCAGGGCCCCTAAGAACCAAATCAAGGGTGCAAAGCCGTTCCCCGGTCTTTAACTACAATCGTTCCCCGTTCCCCATGCCTGCCCGTTTCCAGGACCAGCTCCCGGGTCGTTGGACTCGGCCCACAGAACCATCTCCTCCTGTGGCGGAGTTTTGCTCATACAGACACGTCAGCCAGCTTGGGTCGCTCCTGCTGACACCGGCAGGCTACATACGTGGCTGTCTGTTAGCAGCATGTTAGTTTGAAGGGCTGTTAAGACGTTCAACATGTCAGCGGCCGCATGTCGTGCGAGGCTCTGTGCTGGGCAAGTTCAGGTGCCCATGGTGGAGACGGGAGCGCAGGTGTTTCCATCGGAGGGCTTGGCTCGCACCAGGAAGGACATTTGGGGTCCCTGCTTTCCCCCTCTCTATGCTTGGCTCCTGAACTTGAAGAGCTGCGTGATTGATGGGCAGAGAGATTCCTGGCCCTTCCTTTTTCTTCTAATATTTGATACTCCACCAGCTAACCCGAGATGTTCTTTCAGCAGCTTCCGCCATAACAATCAAATACACCCCAATTTCAGATACGTTAAACCTTTTGCTTTTCCCATCGCCCCTTCCCCAGGCTCTCTCTAGCCAAAAAGCATCACTTGCGCTGTTTCGGCACCTTGAAGCCGAGGGACTTTATGGTGCTCTGGGTCCACGACCTTTGCCATTCATTGTGTGCAAATAGGGGCGGGGGTCTCCTTCCCCTGAAACGAATGGGGGAGAAGTTCCTGTGCACAGGCACTTGCAAGATGCATGTTGGAATTCAAGAAAAATTGGTTACAGTTTGCAAATCATTCGAATTTGGCCTCAAGGTTAAAAAGGAAGGGCTACCTTGAATATTTACCCCACCTTTTGCATTCATTATTACTCCCCAGTAGCACCCCAGAATCAAAATGCTCTAAGGGCTTAAAGGAGCTTTTAACTTTCTGCGCTACCGGCTAAAATTTGCCCTTTTAGCTCGAGCTGCTAACGCTATTGCTGACTTAAAACTTGCCGCCCCGGTTTTACGTGTTGCAAGCGTTTTGTTTTGTGTATCCTTTGAGAAGAATCAAAGGGAGGCATGCAACATGAAGCAAAGTATTACCCTGTGCTGCTCTTTTTCGGATCTCAGGTCTTGTCCTGCCAAGTCACTGAGGGATAATCAGAGTTTTGCATTCTGTTCTCTTAATCATAAATATTTTCCACTTATGACATGCGACTCTGCGGCCATCGCCTGCAAAACTCTGTAGTAAAACCCTCTAATAAATTACCAGGCGCGTAAGCAAAGCCGGGTGATTTATTGAGTGGCGTTTGTCTTTAATAATGTTTTGTCTTAGATTTTGTCCTAATTATAAATCATTTGCAAAGACAGCTTAAAATATAAGCAAATCTTACGTGGCATTCTTATTATCTACTTTATATCTCGGCGCACAAGATTTACTGGGCTGCATTCTGGGAATTAAGCAAACTCGGAAACTAAGTAAAACACAGTAAAAATTATAGTTTTGTCATAAAAGTTTGATTGATCAATGATTATTGTAAAACTGTGGTAACTATGCAGATGCCAGCATAAATCTGCAACGGGGCACGATTTATTATACAAAATACTATATTTCCCCCAATTTTGACCATCGCATTAATATGGCCCTGACAGATTTACTGTGGTTTTAGCTTAATTAACTCTATTTGACTATATGTACCCTTAGAATGCATGTTTCCCAAGGTGCTTGGCTTATATATTTTGCTTTCCCCTCTTCGATTGTAGTTAAAGAAATATTTAATCCTTGCTATAATTCTAAGCTATTCTTTTCTTTTGTCCTGTAAGTCTTGAAAGGGAGGTGTACGTTTGAGTTGTAGTTTTCTTGGAAACATGAGGATAGATACTGAGTTTGCCAGGCTGGGCACTTCTACTTCTCATATTCTTTAGCTCAATGGCCACCCTCACCCCAAAGGTTCTGTTTATTCTGCCCTGGTGATACACTCTCTGCACATGATCACAGCTGCTGTGTCCTTGCTGACTGATTCCCATCTACATGGAATAGCTGGCCTGGTTCTTTGCTTGTAAGCGAAACCTGCAAACTGGTGTGGGGGTGTGCTAGATGAAGGTAGTCTACTGCATGGGGCCACAGCTGCCTCCAAACATTTTGCTGCCCGAGGTGGAACAGAAAATGGTGACACCCCTGCGTCCATGCAACCCCAAGTCATATAATATCCAAGGCTTCTGCACTAGAGTGAGCTGAATTGTATTTCTATTTAAATTATAATATTTCTAAATTTGCATCTCTCTATATATCGATATCAATGAGCATATGCACATTTTATGCAAATCGGTGCCATCTTTTTTCCTCTTTTGTTATTTATTTATTTACTATTTATTTACAATATTTGTATACCGCTCCACATCCAAAAGATACTTGGAGTGGTGAGCAGCAGAGAAGATGGAAGGCTAAAAGAATAAAAATATCAGTTTTTTAAATATATATATATATATATTTAAAAGGAACAAAAGTTCAGATGAAACCAAGTTCTGCTCAATCCGCAGACGGTCGCTCAAGGAAGGCAACCTGAAAGAACAGTGTTTTCAAGAGGTTCCAGAAGCAACACAGCACAAAGGCAGGGAATTCCACAGGAACGGGGCCACCACACTGAAGGCTCTTTTGCGGTGATTCATAAGTGGTTGCACTACCAAGGCAGCCGCCTCACTTTGCCTAATAGCAGGGCCGGCCCTGTGTGAAGTACTTCAGGGCCAACCCGCGACAATGGAATCCAATAAAGCCTTTTCTTTGGGGAAGGTCGGGTATCTTTTTACTCCTTTCTGACTTCTTATTAGCACCCTTCTTGTTTAAAACTGCCTCACGTCTAGTGGGCGCCCTACGGGGATTCTGCCGGCTGCCATCTTGGAAACTCTTGCCGGCTGCTGCATAACCCTCAATCTTCAGAAGGAAGTGTCTACTGGAGCCGAGCGTCTAAAATAGCTCCCATATAGCCTCTCTTGACTTCGTTGCCTAACCAGACTGCCCTTTAAACACACTCCGGCAAATGAGGAGGCCCAGAGTTTTAAAAATAAAATAAAATAAAAAACAAAAGAAAACTGCTTATAATTGTGACAGTAACTCACTAGGCCCAAGCTGACATGCCTCTAATTGCTGCTAAAATTGTCTCTGTCTTCTAAAGTGCAAATTATCACCCGAAATGACAGGAATAATGAATGAGTAACTCTGATGTAATGCAACAATTAGCCCTTAAAGACACTGTCTAATATGCTAATGCCGAACACCCACTCCTTGTTATTAAGTGGCTGATAATTATTTAATTATCTATCTGCCAGAATGATTTACTTGGTTTGTTTAGCCGCAGATGCAGGGCAAATGCATCCCCATTGGAGGTCAGAGCGAACTGTCCTGTCCATCGGCTGGTGTGTCGGTTTTCTCGCACCGTGTCCGGCTGTCGGGCCCTCTCCCCTAATCGGGGGTGTCAAGCCATCCCGTGGAAAAACAATCCGGCACTCTCTACCTGCGTGCGCGGGTCCCTGCTGCTTCCAAGCCAGACGCATGTCAGAGAAAACAATGTTCCTGTTCTATATTCTGTGCTGTCAAAGGCATCCCTTGGTTGGACGGGTGAATTCCTGGAAGTTCCAGCCAGCCTTGGCTGTTTTTGCGTTGATGTTTTGAAGCACAAGAAGCCTTATTGCGCACAGCATAGCTGGCTCTCTTCCCTTGATACACCTGCCTGCTTCATAATGTCGGGCGTGATGCGGTGTGTGTGCTCTAGCTTCTCTTCCCATCTCTCTGAAATACATTTATGGCCTCACACAGGTTTCTTTGCAGGGGGGAGAGAGAGAGAGAGAGAGAGAGAGAGAGGTACACAATTGCAACCAGGTCTTTTTCTTTTCTTTTTCTTTTAAAGATTAAAATTCTGCCTCCCAAATTTTGCACTACTGGATTCTGCGCTAAAGACAAATCAAAGGCAAACTTACACCCCACTCGCACTAAATTCACTAAGAAGGCACATTGTTTTAACTGTTTTAACTGCTTTTAAATTATATATTGTTTTAACTTGGTTCATAGTTTAATTTGTTTTTAACTGTGCATATTTATTGTTTTATACTGTATGCTTTTATCTGTACGCCGCCCTGAGATCTTAATGATATAGGGCGGGATACAAATGTTTTAAATAAATGAAGAGGCATGTCTGTGGGTGACGTTTGGCTGGTTCAGATAGGTGAAGGTTTTCTTTTGGCTTGCTTTAATAAGAATTTGCCGAAATTGGGTAAGCTCTTTATGAACAGGATGGAAAGGACTTGAAATGTTCAAAGATTGCTTGTGAAAGAAGAAAGCCACAGAGATCTGTCTGTCTTTAACTGAAGGAGCCTTTTAAGCATTTCACAAAATCCGACCTATGGAATTTGCTGCAGGCTGAATCCACCACCCCAAGAGTCAACAGTAGGATACTGACCTCTGACCTCCGGTTATTTGAACTCCCTGTTCTTTTTTCTTGAAAAGTATCTTCAGGTGACACCTGATTGTGCCCGTAGTTTTTCCTCACCGTGATATATAGCATTGCTTGGGATATGGACAGAACTTTAGCAGGAGGGTAAAAGGCAAGATGACCCCCCCCCTCCCATCCTGTGCTATGGCCCTGATCCAAATCCCTGCTCTCTTAGGGTTACTTTTGGCTGTAAGAAAGCAGTCCTGATCATTGCTGCAGCAGGGGCAAGAAGAGAAGAATGGTCAGCCAACTTACTGGCATCCAAAAGATCATAGAATCATAAAATAGTAGAGTTGGAAGGGGCCTGTGAGGCCATTGAGTCCAACCCCCTGCTCAATGCAGGAATCCATCCTAAAGCATCCCTGACAGGTGGTTGTCCAGCTGCCTCTTGAAGGCCTCTAGTGTGGGAGAGCCCACAACCTCCCTAGGTAACTGGTTCCATTGTTGTACTGCTCTAACAGTCAGGAAGTTTTTCCTGATGTCCAGCCAGAATCTGACTTCCTGTAACTTGAGCCCATTATTCCGTGTCCTGCACTCTGGGAGGATCGAGAAAAGATCCTGGCCCTCCTCTGTGTGACAACCTTTTAAGTATTTGAAGAGTGCTATCCTGTCTCCCCTCAATCTCCTCTTCTCCAGGCTAAACATGCCCAGTTCTTTCAGTCTCTCCTCACAGGGCTTTGTTTCCAGACCCCTGATCATCCTGGTTGCCCTCCTCTGAACACGCTCCAGCTTGTCTGCGTCCTTCTTGAATTGTGGAGCCCAGAACTGGACGCAATGCTCTAGATGAGGCTTAACCAGGGCTGAATAGAGAGGAACCAGTACCTCACGCGATTTGGAAGCTATACTTCTGCTAATGCAGCTCAAAATAGCATTTGCCTTTCTTGCAGCCGTATCACAATGTTGGCTCCTATTCAGCTTGTGGTCTATTCCAAGATCCTTCTCGTTTGTAGTATTGCTGAGCCAAGTATCCCCCCATCTTGTAACTATGCATTTGGTTTCTATTTCCTAGATGTAGAACTTGGCATTTATCCCTATTAAATTTCATTCTGTTGTTTTCAGAATGAAATTCAGATGGTGGAGTTGGAGGCCAAGAGAAAGACCGAGACAAGGCAGAGGTCCTGGATTTCCAAATTCCAGCTAAGGGCGTTAGCGTAAAATAAGAGTGTCTTTGTGAGCATGTAAATCTTTCCCCTCCTGCATCGCAGCCCAATGAGACTTGTATTTTCTTGAATTAGTGCGTTCTTTAGCACTTAGGGACTTTTTAATTAGCAGGTAGCCTTGCTACCTTTTGAGATATATGGACAAACTTGCCTCCTTCTCTATGACTAACGCCCTGAAGGTCTCAGCTCTGCATCTCATAACTCTGCCTTTATTCTCCATGCCCCTTCTCTTTGCGTTGCCTAATTAAAGTTCATTCTAGGTGCACGATGGAGAACCCAGTGAGACGTCGGACGCTCTCCCCTCTGCAGAATTAGACCCCTGGCCCATCTAGCTGAAAGCTGCCCCCTCTGACTGGTGCTGGGGCATCCCAGGGTCTCAGGAAAGATATTTGCTCATCTGCTACTTGGATCCTTCAACGGAGATGTTTGCAAAGCCGATGCTCAGTCACCGAACTACATTCTCTTCCCTAAAGAGAAATTCGGTTTTCCAGCAATCCTGTTTTCTTATCAGGGGCCGCAACTTTCCTTGACAGACCCGGCTAGGAATTGAGGAAGAAATGTGTTCTATTTGCATTTTAATGTGAACATACCTAATTTTGCCCTTTCAAACCAATATGCAAAATGAATTTCAGTAACCCTTGGAAATCCACACTTCTCCGAATTTTGTAACAATCAAGAAATGCATATATTAGGGGAAAGTGTTCACAGAAATGCATATATCAGAGAAAATAAAATTCACAATGCATTATAAAAATGCTTTAGAAATGTGCGTGTTAGGCAAAATTGCATATGAAAATACAGGTGTTAGGAGAAATACACATAAAGATGCCATAATAATAGTAATAATAATAATAATAATAATAATAATAATAATAATAATAATAATTTCTTACCCGCCTCTCTGATTGGATCGAGGCAGGAACAACAGCAAGCATAAAATACTAATTAAAAACATAGTATATGCTGTTAAAAAAAGCATCCTAAAAGCATCCTAAAAGCATCCTAAATTTCCACTGGATAGGCTTTCTGGAAGAGATCAGTCTTGATAGCTTTCTTGAATGCCCAAAGACTGTCAAGCTGATGAGTCTCCTCCGGCAGGCTGTTCCACAGATTTGCATGTGAACAGTGTTTTGTTTTGTTTTAATTCTCAAAATTCATGATGAACCAGACTAAAGATTTGAAAAATGAGAAACTGAGACAAGCTGAAATTGAAATTCCTCCATTCGTAGACCTGACTGCCAGTTCAACTTGCACACCAACTGCACAGTCAGGACATTCAAGATAATACATTCAGGATGAATCAATATGTGAAATTTATCTACTGTCTTGGCCTCATTGCCTGCTTGGCTTGGCCCAAAGCTAACCAGTTACACTGCGATCCCAAACATGGCTGCTCAGAATATATCCCACTGAGTCCCCCAGGTAGAGGCATTTTAGGTCTGCAACCTTAAAGTGCGATCCAGTGCATTACGACTCAGAAATAAGCCCCATTGAATTCAATGGAGTTCACTCCCAAGCCAAAGTCATTGTTTAGGCAGAAAAAATATCCTGCAACTCCCAGAATGCCCCCAATCAACCATGCTAGCTCGGGGATGCTGGGAGTTGTGGGACCCTTTTCTGTCTAAACATGTATAAGTTGCACCCTAAATCTCATTTGCTTTTCTACATTCTTCCTGCCAAGATCTTCCTTCCTCTTTGCCCTGTGTGAGGTCCCCCCTGCAACACACTCACACACTCACACACTCACACACACACTTCACACCAAACCATTTCTTCATAGAATTTGCACAATTTGTCAACATTCCGTCACTGACAGTTTCCCTCCAGGTACTTAGAATGTGTGTGCACATCCCATCTGGGCTAGTTCTATAGAGGTGCAAGGCTCCTCCCCTATGGTATTGAAAATGTCCACATCTGGAGTGCCAACATTTCCCCACCCCAGTGCCGGAAAATAATTCCAGGGTGTCAGCTTTAACCTCGTTTTGTCACAGTTTTTATCTGTGCATCAAGGTGTGTGTGCTGTATACCTGCAACCTTTTGTTGCTAGTTCCACAGTGAAAGATAGCCACGGGCTATTAGCAAGCCCACGGATACTAAAGAAGGATTGCTTGATGGAGAAGAATTCTGCATATTAGATTTTGCACTGAGTTCAGTTGACTTTGGAGATCCCCCCTTCTAACGCAGCAATAATTCCACTTTCTCTCTCTCTCTCTCTCTCTCTCTCTCTCTCTCTCTCTCTCTCTCTCTCTCTCATCGCGGAACAGTTCATTATCTGTCTAGAAAGGATCTTTATCATTGAATTTCTGGGGCAGGGACAGAATTTAATCTTCCATCAGCAGCAGCGAAGCCAACGAGGAAGGCCACCACAAGGTCGCTTAGCCCAAAGACAACTCAGTGTCGAACTGGGAGTCAGGAGATCCGGGTTCTAATCCCCACTCGGCCATGGAAACCCACTGGGTGACTTTGGGCCAGTCACAGACTCTCCGCCCAACCCACCTCACAGGGTTGTTGTTGTGAGGATAAAGTGGAGAGGAGGAGGATTATGTACGCCGCCTTGGGTTCCTTGGAGGAAGAAAGGTGGGCAATAAATGCAATAATATGTACATACATACCTGCCCTGCCACGGAAGCACAACAGACAGGTCTGGAGTTCCAGGATGCGGCAGCTGGAAGGCCTGTGCTGACACCCTGGTGCACATCTGGAATATTTCCTCCCGTCCTCCCTCTGAGGACAGGGCAGCTGTCCAGCTGTTGTCGGACTCCAACTCCCCCTGTCCCTGACCATTGGCCATGTCCTCTGGGGCTGATGGAAGTTAGATGCTACCTCCAGGAATTAGAGACAGTATGTATGCCAGTTGCTGGGGAACATGGGTGGGAGGGTGCTGTTGTACTCCTTTCCTGCTTGTGGGTTCCTGGTCAACACCTGGTGGGCCACTGTGTGAACAAAATGCCGGACTAGACGGACCCTTGGTCTGATCCAGCAGGGCTCCTCTGATGTCCTTATGAGTCCAACGGCATCTCCACCCTGGTCACAGGGCATCAGGGATGGCACCAGCCAGAGGTAGAGCTCTGGGGTGGCGTAGCTTTGGCACACACACCCATTGGGAGCAAGAAGGAAGGCAGAGCTATGGCTCGGTGGCACCGTGCCTCCGTTGCGTGTCGGAGATCCCAAGGTCAGTCGCTAGCACTGCCGGATGAAAGGGTGTGGCGGTTGGTGCTGGGCAAAGGCCCCCTCTGCTTGAGCTTGGCTAGGTGGACCAGTTGGCCTGACTCCACATACAGCAGTTTCGTGGGAAGCCCGAGCGCCAAATTCCATTCCAATGAAGCTCTCGGGGCCCGCTTTCCAATGGGTGGGCGGAACCAAAGGTGAAAGAGGCGGGGCTAAAATACCAGCCTATTTGAAATTCGAACTCTTTTACAAGTGAGTAAGCCATAGGTGAGAGCCTCGTGTGGCGCAGAGCAGTAAAGCAGCAGTTTCTGCAGCTGAAACTCTCCCCATGGCCTGAGTTCGATCCCAGCAGAAGCTGGTTACAGGCAGCCGGCTCGGTTCGACTCAGCCTTCCATCCTCCCGAGGTCGGTAAAATGAGTACCTAGTTAGCTGGGGGAAAGGGAATAACGGCCGGGGAAGGCAACGGCAAACCACCCCGCTATAAGGCCTGCCAAGAAAACGTCAGCGAAAGCTGGCGTCCCTCCAAGAGTCAGTAATGACTCAGTGCTTGCACGAGAGGTTCCTTTCCTTTCCCAAGCCACAGGTGAGGGATTTCGGCCTTTTAGAATGGGGAAAGAACTCGTCAAAAGCCGGGAAATGACCAAATGATCAGAGGGGGGGGTGGGGTCAGGGAAGGGGGCACAGACCCAGAAGGCCAAATGGGGACCCCGACTGACCAGATTTCCCCCTCCTCCCCAGATCTGAGGTTCCCTGCTTCCTAGCATTGTGGTTCTCTTTTTGCCCTTGGTCTCAAACAAGGCTTGAAGTCATTGGGCCTGTTCAGACAACACACAAAGCCATGGTTAGGCCGCTAACCCCTTTTCCAGCAAATGGTTAGCGAGTGTGTTTAAACCATGGTTATGTAGCCACCAGGGTTGGGAATGGTTCACACAACACACTAGGCCACCATGTCTAGCTCAAAATGCTTAACCACCATGGTTTAGCATGTTGTCTGACCAGGGTCAACATTTCTCCAAAGGATGTGTTTTCATTTCTATGTTTGTATTGTTCGTACTTTCTACCAAATTGATAACGACTTTTCTCCCAAGGTGTTGGATTATTATTATTATTATTATTATTATTATTATTATTATTATTATTATTTCAAGGAGAACCTTTGGGCTCACCCCCCTCAGCCCTTCATCTCCTACAGATCTGATGTGATGGGCAAAATATCAACTATAATAACTCAAAAAGAAAGAAAGAAAGAAAAAAACTTGACAGAAATAATAGGTCCAGTCATTCATCTTAGCCCCTTCAAAGTGATAACAATTAACTTCTGGACAGTCTGGATTTTCCTCATTGGACATTAATCATGCAACTGAACTTGGAAGGAGGTGTAGCCCCTCAACGTCATTGATGAGATCTTTGCAAAGTGAGTGAGAGGTGAGGCTTTGAGAAGCCGGACAAAAGAACAAGAGAAAGCCAACACCGAAAGGAGCAGCAGCACACTCACGTGACTGGGTCTCTTCTGGACTTAGAATCACAGAATCATAGGTTAGTAGAGTTGGAAGGGGCCTCTAAGGCCATCGAGTCCAACCCCCTGCTCAATGCAGGAATCCACCTTAAAGCATCCCTGACAGATGGTTCTCCAGCTGCCCCTTGAAGGCCTCTAGGGTGGGAGAACCCACCACCTCCCTAGGTCATTGATTCCATTGTCGTACTCTGATGTCCAGCCGGAATCTGGCTTCCTGTAACTTCAGCCTATTAGTCCATGTCCCGCACGCTGGAAGGATCGAGAAGAGATCCTGGCCCTCCTCTGTGGGACAACCTTTCAATTATTTGAAGAGTGCTATCATGTCTCCCCTCAGTCTTCTCTTCTCCAGGCTAAACATGCCCAGTTCTTTCAGTCTCTCTTCATAGGCCTTTGTTTCCAGACCCCTGATCATCCTCGTTGCCCTCCTCTCAACCCCCTCCAGCTTGTCTGCCTCCTTCTTGAAGTGTGGTGCCCAGAACTGGACACAGTACACAAGATGAGGCCTGACCAAAGCCGAATAGAGGGAAACCAGTACTTTGCAAGATTTGGAAGCTTGAACAGCAACAGCTCAATTTGGGAAGGAGCCAGAGGTCGGAGAAACAGCGTAAGGTTTGCATTCCAAGCCAAAGCTCCCACATGGAGCCGGGTACACCCACGGAAACGGGCCACATGCTCCGTGTTCTCGGGCTCAGCCTGAGACCATGGAAAAAGCTGGCCCAAAGTGTAGGGCTGTATCCCGAGGCAAGGGAGGGATGGTCCCTCCCTGATCCCGGGATCCCCTGTGCGTCATGTGGATGCACAGGGATGATCCTACCCTGTGCCTGTTTGGTGCATTCTCTTCCCCTTCTTATTGTTTTATTATGTTTTTATTAGAATGTAAGCCTATGTGGCAGGGTTTTGCTATTTTATTGTTTTACTCTGTACAGCACCATGTACACTGATGGTGCTATATAAATAAATAAATAAATAAATAAATAATAATCCCGGGGTTCGCCCCGGGCTAGATCCTGGTCTAGCTAAGGCCTGAGTAATAGCCAGGGTGCACACTACAATTGGTGGAGCTCAGAATGGGTCAGGATCTAAGCATCCAGGTTTTGGGGAGCAGCTGACTGTGAGCCACAGGCAAGCTTGTCTTCGAAACCAAGCTGGAGACAAGATCCAGGGAAGCAGGTATTTAGTGAACAGAGCTGCTTCTCATCAGAGGTGAGTTGCCTGGACTGGGCTCTGAGGTTAGAGCTTTATAAGGGCTGGTTGATGCTGATTGACTTTTGGGAGTCAGCTGATAGAATGCTGAGGTGGGCTGGTACCAGCGCCCTCAAGCCTAGGGTGACCCTATGAAAAGGAGGACAGGACTCCTGTATCTTTAACAGTTTCATAGAAAAGGGAATTTGAGCAGGTGTCCTTTGTATATATGGGGAACCTGGTGAAATTCCCTCTTCATCACAGCAGTTAAAGCTGCAGGAGCTATACTAAAGTGACCAGATTTAAAAGAGGGCAGGGCACCTGCAGCTTTAACTGTTGTGATGAAGAGGGAATTTCACCAGGTTCTCCATATATACAAATGACACCTGCAGAAATTCCCTTTTCAATACAACTGTTAAAGATACAGGAGCCCTGTCCTCCTTTTCATAGGGTCACCTTACTCAAGCCACTGAGTTCTGCCTACTCTGCTTGCTGAGATGGGGTTTGCTTTGATTTATAAAATTGCACCCTCCACCTAGAAGGCACGTAGGGCACTGTACAATAAAAACATCTCATAAAACTCCAGGAACAAAGGAACAAAACCAGGCCATCAAACCTGCAAGTGGCATTGGCCTTCAAGAGTGCCGGCAAAACATGACAAGGGTGTCTAAAGCAGTATGAGGAAGGAGCCATTCTTCCCTCCCTCAGAAGGAGTTCTGGGGACTGCCGTCGCAAAGGCCCTGTTTTGAATACTTCCTTTGTGACCAACATTACCCACAGGCTGACATCTCTCGCCCAGCCTCCCTGGCCAGGTTCCATGTCTTTAACTGTGGTCAGCTTCTTCAAACTGAAATTTCAGCAGCCTCCAGCCACTAACCCCTCCCAGTCAGTCTTAGTGAGGATCCCACTTCTGCCACCAGACATCTGGGCACCAGACCCATTTGCTGAAAGGGGCCTGATCCATCCCTCATCTTATCTCCTACATTAGATGTGGAAAAGAAAGGTGTGTCTGCTTTCCATGAGCACACAGAGGGAGGCAAGGATGCCTCTTTTGGGTGTATTCATGAGTGATTGAGCCAGAAACCCATGTTACTCAACTGCATCTCTGAAAGCAAACTGCACAGATAAACATAGTTCTGTCCATCATCTGGGGTACTTAAGAGGGGGACAGGTGGCTGGTGGTGCCCCGTTTTCCAGCAGTCATTTTGGCCTTGGCACACACCCCTCCATCCCTCCCCTTCCTGTGGCTACTTCTGAAACCTCCAAACGTCAGCAGGAATCAGCTTCCTCATGCGTGCCTGCTAATAAATTGGAAATGCCACCTTCTCCCAAACTGCATTATTACCGTTTATAATTTTGATTGTTCATTTGCATACGAAAATTAGTCCTGTGACATGCGTGAATTTTATTTTATTCCTGAACTAATTATAAACAAGAATGCCACATTATTTACATAACTAATTATTGTTCCTTCTGTTCACTCTGAGGGTGTTTTTTTTTTTTGGGAAACGCGTGGCCCCCATTCTGCGCCGCTTAGCAATGCAAATGAACCATCAGAAAACATTTCCAAAGTTTCCGAATTTCTGCCATTTGCATCAAATACAAATTCCTTTGAATGGGAGATAATGCACGTTTCCATTTTAATAGGCCTAAATTGGCTTGATCTTAATTTGTGGTTAATTGGAATGAATAATTCTTGTCTACCTGAGTAGGATTTTTTTTCCCCCAGCCACTAATTGTAGATGCTTATTAACCCGTAAATCTGTCGCCCCCTCCAAACAAAAAGCCCGTTTTGTCCAGACAAAGTGATTTGCCTCCTTCTCCTTTTAAGGGAGCTTCTCTGTGCTAAAGGTCGTCGCTTCTCCCATCTCTGCTCCTCTGAGCTCTTTTCATCCCGCCCTTTGAGTGAGACTTCGCAGTACATTTTGTGCTACAAACGAGGTTGCCTGTAATTTATTATTTAGATTGCACCAGCGCCCCCAAGTGTGCCGGGCCGTTATTCAGGCAGATGCGTTCACAGCGACATTGAGATGAAAGGCCCATTTCACACCGGCTTTGTGTCGTTAAGCAAGACGGGGGGTCTCCTGGGGGTCTCAGGACAAAAAGAAAGAGCAAAAGGGTCGGTTTCTGTTATTCTTTTTGCAAAAATTAATCATGGAAGTGGAAGCCGAGCTAAGGGTCCAGACAGTTCATCTCTGCTCCATGAATTAAATGGAAGGCATCTGGTCCCAGAGCCTATCCCAGTTGTTGTTGGTTTTTTTAAATGGCCACAACCTGCTCCCAACAGATGTGTGTGTTCTCATGGTGTTCCCCAAAGTGCCCAGTTTTTCGATAAGAACTTACCAAGTTTCTTCATAAATGGGATGGAAAACACTAGAGGGTTTTTCTTCCCCTCTCTAAAATTGTGGTTTGTTTATTTGTTTGTTTATTTATTTCTATACCACCTAAAAGCTGATTCTCTCTGGGCGGTTCCCAAAAATTATGGCACAGCATAAAATGTACGAAATGGAAGCTTCAAACGACAATATAAAAGTACCAGCCGGAAAAAAAACTGAGCGGTAATGCAGTGGTTGCCAAATATTTCCCCCTGACATGCTCCTCTTCGTTAACAGAGATCTGCAGGGCCACGGCCAGCTGTTTGAGGTCCCTCAGTGCTTCACCGCCCTTTCTGGCCAAGGTGAGAGGCAGGATTGATTAGGTTGGAAAAAAGGAGGCTGAGGGGAGACATGATAGAGGTGTACAAAATGATGCCTGGGGTGGAGAATGTGGAGAGGGAGACATTTTTCTGCCTCTCTAAAAATACTAGAGCCCAAGGGGGTCATCCCCTGAAGCTGATGGGTGGGAGAGTCAGGACAGATAAAAGGAAGGACTTTTTCACACAGCGCAGAGTTAAATTATAGAGTTCACTACCACCAGATGTGGTGATGGCCACCCATTTGGAGGGCCTTAAAGGGGGATTGGATGAATTTGTGCAGTAGAAGGCTGTCCATGGTTACTAGTTCTGATGGTTCTGTGCTCCCTCCAGTAGCAGAGGCAGTAAGCCTATGTACACCAGTTGTTGGGGAACATGGGTGGGAGAGTGTTGTTGTATCTGTGTCCTGCTTGTGGGTTCCTGGTTGACAGCTGTTCGGCCACTGTGTGAACAGAGTCCTGGTCTAGATGGACCTTGGTCTGATCCAACATGGCTCTTCTTTGTGCATATGTTCTTAAGACACAAGCTACCATGGAGAAGAAGAGGGGCAAATCCAGAGAGTCTTGACAGGCGCTCATCCTGACAAGGGTCTTGGCGATTTGGCAGCAAGGTGTGTCACAGCCCTCTCTCTGCTAGGAACAGCTGTACCTATTGAATATGGCCAGGGCAGATGGGGACCATTTCATGTCCATTCATTTTGCTTTATCAAAACATATCAAAATGCACACATGTTTTCTTCGTATCTGGGATGGAAATTGAGATTGAAAAAATTCAAACTCGGGAGAAAGCAAAGAAAACAGATGTATCCTTCCTTAGTGATCACCTCTTACTAGCATTAACTTTCCTTTCCATGTGGGCACCGGGGAATCATTTGTGCTGTAGTGCTGAGACGCGATACAGCATGGGCTGAATGGGACCTGGTGCTGTGCAGGAAACAGGGCTTCCAGAATAAATCCAGCAAGTGAGCAAAGTTGTGTCTTGCTGCAGGATACCAGCCAGAGCAGGCGAGGGGGAGATATTCCTTTCCCAACCATCTTTGAAACAGAGGGGAGATCTACACTACTGCTTTAAAGCGCTTTAAAAGCAGTAGTGTAGATCCCCCCATAGAGGCTGATAGAGGCCGTTCAACCAGGCTGGTGGCTCCAATTTTGGTAGGGTGGTGATTCCATTCTGGGTTTTAGTTCTAAGGCTAAAGGAACTATCCAAGGTACTGAACCTACTTTGGGGATAGGATTTGCCACCTTGGGTAACTCCTTTGGAGCTTCATCCCATGTACCCGTTTCCCTCGAATTATCCCCATAGCATAAAGCTGTTGTTGTTGCTAGCTAAATCACATCCTGGGTGGCAGCGCTCCTAAGATCCTTGCATACCAGGAAAAGGGTTTAAGGGGGAGACATATAAAAAAATCATTAGAAATCAATGGATGACCCAATCTGATTCAAATTTGGTATGCTTAAAGCCCTCCTTAATATCTATTACTGTGCCAATCTTGATGCCTTTATCTTTAAAACTTACACAGATGTAAACATTTGTTTAATTTGTACTTTAAACATATCAAATCCTCCTCTTGCGCCCCCAGTGGCCACTCGGAGAACAACAAAAGATTCGCTCTTAAAGGGATAGTAATATAGTTCTTTTGGCTAAGAAGCACAATTAAAGCAGGATGCATGGGAGTACTTCACATTCAAAGCAGATTATAAACTAGGAAACTTCAGAGTCCTTTGCATGCAGTTCGCAGTGATTGCACAGTATAATGCTGCTGTGATGAAGCTCTTAGTCTTGCTGTTTCTAACTCAAAGCCAGAATGGAATCATCTCCCCACCGAAACTGGAACCACTGGCCTCCTCTAAGTTCGCCGCAACACCAATTTCTTTCCTGCAGTCCTGCAGTCTCATTCTACATAGAGGAGGATTAGGATCACCCAACTAATGGGTTTAGGAGCACTTCAAATGATCAGGGTGGTGGGATTTCCCATTTAGGGACTCTGAAAGCTGAGAAAAACAGGAGGATTTTCCTTGGAAAACCACTTTCACATTTATTTATTTTTAATAAATAAATCCGGAGCGCTTTGATGTCTGTCTCAGTCCCAATGGGATATCTTTGCTTTGGTTTTTTCCCCCCTTTCTTTTTGCAATTGAAGCTGGAATATTAGTTGTTGTTGTTGTTATTATTATTATTATTTATTTATTTATTTATTTATATAGCACCATCAATGTACATGGTGCTGTACAGAGTAAAACAGTAAATAGCGAGACCCTGCCGCATAGGCTTACATTCTAATAAAATCATAATAAGACAATAAGGAGGGGAAGAGAATGCACCAAACAGGCACTGGGTAGGGTAAAACTAACAGTATAAAGTCAGAACAAAATCAAGTTTTAAAAGCTTTAGGAAAAAGAAAAGTTTTTAGCTGAGCTTTAAAAGCTGCGGTTGAACTTGTAGTTCTCAAATGTTCTGGAAGAGCGTTCCAGGCATAAGGGGCAGCAGAAGAAAATGGATGAAGCCGAGCAAGGGAAGTAGAGACCCTTGGGCAGGCGAGAAACATGGCATCAGAGGAGCAAAGAGCACGAGCGGGGCAATAGTGAGATGAGAGAGGGAAGATAGGAAGGAGCCAGACAGTGAAAAGCTTTGTAGGTCAACAGGAGAAGTTTATATTGGATTCTGAAGTGAATTGGAAGCCAATGAAGAGATTTCAGCAGTGGAGTAACATGGTCAGAGCGGCGAGCCAAGAAGATGATCTTAGCAGCAGAGTGGTGAACAGAAACCAACGAACTGATGTGAGAAGAAGTGTGTCAAATGTATCCACAGTTACCTAGGGAGGTTGTGGGCTCTCCCACCCTAGAGGCCTTCAAGAGGCAGCTGGACAACCACATGTCAGGGATGCTTTAGGGTGGATTCCTGCATTGAGCAGGGGGTTGGACTCCATGGCCTTGTAGGCCCCTTCCAACTCTGCTATTCTATGATTCTATGATTCGATATTACGCGGTATCTTGTATTCATCCTAGAAACTCTTCGTTGCTCAGTGGCACTGGGTTTTGCTTTGATGGGGTCATGATTGAAAACAGCCTTTTTCTTCCATTGCACTCTTCATTTTTTATTTTTTTATTTTTTTAAAAAAAAACCTCTTTAAATGGAAGCAAACAGAGCACTCAGATCCCTGTTGGGCACCAGTTCCTCCCCACGAAATAACTACCAAGCCTGGCCCACCCACGCTGGCAATATATGGAGGGCTAACTAATTGGCTGTAATGGGATTAGGAACCTAATATGCTAATGTTTGAATGAGAATTTAATAAACTCTAATGTGATAGCAGAAAGCAGCTCCGCTTCTAAATCTAGCGGCATGCCGGTGGGGAATAAGGCAGCTGCGATTAGCCAAACAAAATGGGTTCATTATTGTGCCAGGTACTTCAACAAATTTTTAATCAAAATATTCAGACATAAAAGGGAATCTATTTGCAAGGGGACTTTGGGCGGAAGGAAGCCAAGAGCAGCTTGGGAGTCTCGGACGGGAAAAACGGAGCAGCGGGAAGATGGAGGGAGAATTTGTGCCACCATGATTGAGAGGGGGGAGCTGAGGGACAGCCCAACACACACACACACACACACACACACACACAATAGTGCACATGCTTAAGCATGGTGAACGGTCCAGCTGCTCCCCAACACCACAGAGGTCCATTTCAGGACAGATAACTATGGAATTTGCTATTGTAAGATGCCGTGATGGCCACAAGTTTGGATGGCTTTAAAGGGGGTTACATAGGGTGACCCTATGAAAAGGAGGACCGGGCTCCTGTATCTTTAACAGTTGCATAGAACAGTTCAGCAGGTGGCATTTGTATATATGGAGAACCTGGGGAAATTCCCTCTTCATCACAATAGTTAAAGTGCAGGAGCTATACGAGAGTGACCAGATTTAAGAGAGGGCAGGGCACCTGCAGGTTTAAGTATTGTGATGAAGAGGGAATTCCACCAGGTTCTCCATAGTGTTGTGATGAAGAGGGAATTCCACCAGGTTCTCCATAGTGTTGTGATGAAGAGGGAATTCCATCAGGTTCTCCATAGTGTTGTGATGAAGAGGGAATTCCACCAGGTTCTCCATAGTGTTGTGATGAAGAAGGAATTCCACCAGGTTCTCCATAGTGTTGTGATGAAGAGGGAATTCCACCAGGTTCTCCATAGTGTTGTGATGAAGAGGGAATTCCACCAGGTTCTCCATAGTGTTGTGATGAAGAGGGAATTCCACCAGGTTCTCCATAGTGTTGTGATGAAGAGGGAATTCCACCAGGTTCTCCATAGTGTTGTGATGAAGAGGGAATTCCAACAGGTTCTCCATAGTGTTGTGATGAAGAGGGAATTCCACCAGGTTCTCCAAATAGCACCTGAGGAAATTCCCTTTTCAATACAACTGTTAAAGATACAGGAGCCCTGTCCTCCTTTGCATAGGGTCACCCTAGGGTTACATAAATTCCTCATGGAGAAAGCTATCCGTGGCTACTACCCCAGGTGGCTATTTGCTATGAAGTCTGTCTGTTCTCAAACCAACAAAACTACTTTTCAGTCAGAAGGATGCAGACAAGTTGGAGCGTGTTCAGAGGAGGGCAACCAGGATGATCAGGGGCCTGGAAACAAAAGCCCTATGAAGAGAGACCGAGGCCTTAGCTAGACAAGGCTTTATCATGGGGCAAACTCCGGGATCATCCCTGTGCATCCGCATGACGCGCAGGGGATCCCGCGACCAGGGAGGGATCATCCCTCCCTTGCCCTGGGATAGAGCCGTCCCCTTTGGGCCCAGTTTTTCCGCTGTCTCGGGCTCAGCCTGAGACTGCGGATCATGTAGCCCATTGCCGCAGGTTGACGTGGCTCTGCACAATTCCTCGCACTGTGCCCATCAAGAGTAGGGTGGGGGTAGCGGGGAAATTAATTTAATTTTAAAAAACGCTTACCTTTTGGTGATTGAGCGCTCCTGCACTCTTGCTTCTTTAACAAAAATGGCGGGCGCGACGCCTTTCCTCCTGAGGTCGTTGCGCATCACGTGTAAACGGAGGAGGGATCTCGTGTTGAACACAACGCAACATCTTCTCTCCTCCATCCTAGATTAAAAGGTAGGTAAAGCTAAGGCTTGAAAGAACTGGGCATGTTTAGCCTGGACAAGAGAAGACTGAGGGGAGACTTGATAGCACTTTTCAAGAACTTGAAAGATTGTCACACAGAGGAGGGCCGGGATCTCTTCTTGATCATCCCAGACTGCAGGACACAGAATAATGGGCTCAAGTGACAGGAAGGCAGATTCTGGCTGGACATCAGGGAAAACTTCCTGATTGTTAGAGCAGTATGACAGAACCACAGGAAAAACTTCCTGACTGTTAGAGCGATATGACAGTGAAACCAATGGGAGGTTGTGGGCTCTCCCACATCAGAGGCTTTCAAGAGGCAGCTGGACAACCATCTGTCAGGGATGCTTTAAGGTGGATTCCTGCATTGAGCAGGGGGTTGGACTCAATGTCCTTATAGGCCCCTTCCAACTCTACTATTCTATGATTGCAGTTCGCTTGCACTGGCTGCCTGTATGTTTCCGAGCCCAATTCAAGGTGTTGGTTTTGACCTATAAAGCCTTACACGGCTTGGGACCACAATACCTGATGGAACACCTCTCCCAACGTGAATATACCCGGTCACTACGTTCAACATCTAAGGTCCTCCTCGGGTGCCTACTCTGAGAGAGGCTCGGAGTGTGGCAATGAGGGATAGGGCCTTTTCGGTGGTGGCCCCCAGACTATGCAATGATCTCCCTGACGAGGCTCACCTGGCGCCAACGCTGCTATCTTTCCGGCGCCAGGTTAAGACTTTCCTCTTTGCCCAGGCATATGGCGGCACATCTTAATCACCCACATGTTTAGTTTTTTAATGGTTTTTAACGCTTTATGTGTGTATGTTCTGTGTTTTAGAGTTTTAAATTTTGTATACTTGTTTTTATCTCAATTTTAGAATTTCTGTAAACCGCCCAGAGAGCCCTGGCTATGGGAGCGGTATATAAGTGTAATAAATAAATAAATAAATAAATATAATGATTCTATGACATAACCTTCTACTGCTTGATTTCTGTCTGTGAAGCTGCTCTTATCACTAGCAGGAGGGGCAGAACTTTCCCAAACCTCTGCCCCGTGGAATGCCTGATTGTCAGGGCCATCGGTGACTTTCCCTTCTTTCGTCTATTTGAAGCCTGCAGAAAATCTTCCTTCTCTATCCCAATGTGAATGCGCCTCCTTCCCTCCACGCCTCCTTCGGAGCCTTTGATTTCCATTCCCTTCATCATCTTGGTCACTCTCTTCTCATTCATCCCTGTCTTCCTTAAAGTAGGAGGCCTCCCTTAACATGGAAGGTAGCAGTACATCATTCAAAGCACCCATGCATAATGTAGACAGCCAGCTGCAGAATCCATATTTTAAAAATCAATTCCATGCTCAAAGGGCATAAGAGAAAAAGGAGGACGTTATTTTGACAGTCAGTATACGTGATTTCAGGCATTGAATGTAGGGTTCATTGTGCTAATGCTAATTGAGCATTTTCCTATGTTCATCGGCAATTGCATTATTAACCAAGCTAAGCCTGTGAAGCCCATTACACTTCCAAAGTGGGTCATCTTTGAACTGTTGCAGTGTGCGGTTTAAACGGCAAATTAGTTGTTATGTGTACTTTGGCTAACCTATGCTCATTGAGGTAGTTTTTTGAGACTGATATTTAATCAGAGATTATTTGTACTGTCACTTAGCAATTGACATCTCAAGACATGCAAATTTGCATAATAACGCACTTTAAACGAAACAATCGTTCACAAACCTGCCCTCTCTCCGCAGACACAACTGTACTGATATTGTAAAGGATAGCTCTATGGTATTATCAACAGGGGAAGGTGCCACAGAGTCATGTAAAGCTGTATTGTTATCATTATTATTAGAAAAAGAAACTCCCAACTCACCCACTTTGACTGGCATCGTTTAAGGGCTGTATCTCGGGAGGCATTTTCAGAGTTTGCTGATCCATAATAATACACATTTTGAAAAATGTTCTGCAAACAAATGTGTGCCTTTGGAAAAAAAGAAGAAGAAAAAGAAACCTCCAAAAACATTATCTGATAATCTCAAAATTGGCTCCCAAGGAGCCATTAAGTTCTATGTGGTAGAAAATATGAATTCTAAAATAGGCCCAAAATAGTGCTTTTAGATGAGAGAATGCCACAGCTCACAAAGAGCCCTCAGACTTGGCGGGTAGAGAATTTGTTGTTTATTCGTTCAGTCGCTTCCGACTCTTCGTGACTTCATGGACCAGCCCACGCCAGAGCTTTCTGACGGCTGTCGCCACCCCTAGCTCCCCCAAGGTCAAGTCTGTCACCTTCAGAATATCATCCCTCCATCTTGCCCTTGGTCGGCCCCTCTTCCTTTTGCCTTCCACTTTCCCTAGCATCAGCCTCTTCTCCAGGGTATCCTGTCTTCTCATTATGTGGCCAAAGTACTTCAGTTTTGCCTTTATACCATTTCCTCAAGTGAGCAGTCTGGCTTTATTTCCTGGAGAATGGACTGGTTGGATCTTCTTGCAGTCCAAGGCACTCTCAGAGTTTTCCTCCAACACCACAGTTCAAAAGTATCTATCTTCCTTCGCTCAGCTTTCCTTATGGTCCAGATCTCGCAGCCATAGGTTACTACAGGGAATACCATTGCTTTAACTATGCGGACCTTTGTTGTCAGTGTGGTGGGGTAGAGAATACACATCTCCAAAAATTGTCTCCATACTCAAGTGATAAATATTGGACCTAGGTGAAAAGCCGGAAGGGCCCATCACACTTGACACACTGCATCCGCTTTGCACGTGTGCAGACATCAAGAAGGCGTCATGTAAATTATGAAGGTGAGAAACCCACAGAGGTACAAGCGTTCTTGTTAGAACCCCAACACGGATGGTTTTTTTAAAAGCAGTAACTTCTGTAAGACAGTGCATCAATGTTTTTTGACACCACATAAATTAAAGACGACATGCAATATATCCCCGGACAATTGCCGGAGATGTGGAAAGGCTCCTGCAGATTATTCGCATGCATTTTTGGAGCTGTGATAAAAATTTAAAAGCTTTTGGCAGTTAGTACTGTATTATACTGAACAGATTACAGGCTACACTATTCCAAAGGAACCATTAAGGGTATTATTACATTATTTGGAAGGATGCATTGATATAGCTGATGTCGAAGGGATCACAAATGTATTAATGGCAGCTAAAAATGTGAATTGCGATGTTCTGGGAAAAGAAAGTGGCACCACCTCTCTCAGATTGGTTCTATAGGATTTTAGACACAGCTATAATGCATAAACGTTTGTATTAACTGTCTAGCTTTCGTGGGCCACCACTACAGAGAAAAGTTTGGAAGGGGAGATATGATAGAGGTGTACAAAATTATGCATGGTGGAAGATTCAGGACAGATTAGAGGAAGTTCATCTTCACACAGTGTGTAGTTAAATTATGGAATTTGCTATCACAAGATGTGGTGATGGCCACCAATTTGGAGGACTTTAAAAGGGGGTTGGATAAATTCCTGGAGAAGTCTATCAATGGCTACTAGCCCTGGTGGTTATGTGCTACTTCCAGTAGCAGAGGCAGTAAGCCTACGTACATGGAAGGGATCTCTTCTCGATCCTCCCAGCTCTTGAAATTAGCAGGCTTCAGTGTATAGGACTGGGTGGGGAGACGTGGAAAAATGTTCCCACTTCCACTGTCCAAAATCAAAACCATCAGCTGGGTCCCAACAAAGATGGCCATCTTTGCAGCTCACAGGCAGAATATATTGCCTACAGGAAACCTGCAAAAAGGGAAAGAGAAGGGGGGGAAATGCCAAGTGGACAAAAAGCTCCAACTTGCATCTTTTTTTAAAAAAAAAAAAGTATGCAAATGAATGTTTAAAACAAGCCAAGCGTTTTGCATATGGATTTACATAACCCTATAAAAATTCATGAACTAAAAATCAGAAGCATCATTGATGGTGTGTGTTTTTAACAGGTCATCCATCCGATGGCGAGTTGTCACATCTCATTTAGGCCCCCGTATTTGCTACCTGGGCAATTATGCATGCTATTTAAATGCCATTTAATGACATATTGCCTTTGTTTGTTCGTCTTTTTATTTAAAGGCAAGCGCAAGGAGAAAACAATAACTAAGAAAGAAGCCATCTTGATTGGCTGAAGCCATTGCGAAGGTGAACACGTCTGTCGTTTTTACCCTGGATAAAATTTAACAAGTTTGGGGGCATAATCTGGACTTTGGAGTTCATCCAAGGCAGCCTTCCTCAACCTGGGGCGCTCCAGATGTGTTGGACTGTAGTCCAACACATCTGGAGCGCCCCAGGTTGAGGAAGGCTCATCCAAGGGATCGTTTTTTAAAAAATAAATAAAAGAAACTACTTCTTTATTTATTCTTTAAAATACACTTACCCCACCTTTTAAAATAAAGTATTTTCCAAGGTGACTTCCATCATATGTAGTCAATCAACAATAAAAGCAATGAATTATTATTATTATTATTATTATTATTTATTTATTTATTTATTTATTTTATTACATTTTTATACCGCCCAATAGCCGAAGCTCTCTGGGCGGTTCACAAAAATTAAAACCACAGTAAAACAACCAACAGGTTAAAACACAATTACGAAATACAGTATAAAAAGCGCAACCAGGATAAAACCACACAGCAAAGTTGATATAAGATTAAAATACAGAGTTAAAACAGTAAAAGTTAAAATTAAGTGTTAAAATACTGAGTGAATAAAAAGGTCTTCAGCTGGCGACGAAAGGAGTACAGTGTAGGCGCCAGGCGGACCTCTCTGGGGAGCTCGTTCCACAGCCGGGGTGCCACAGCAGAGAAAGCCCTCCTCCTAGTAGCCACCTGCCTCACTTCCTTTGGCATTATTATTATTATTATTATTATTATTATTATTATTATTATTATTATTATTATTACATTTGTATACCACCCCATAGCTGAAGGTCTCTGGCCAGTTTACATAAGACTAAAACACTTTTAAAAATTAACAGTTAAAAGCCACGATCTTCTCAAGAGACAACTCAGAGGTGACATTAACACACACACACAAACACACACATTAAAAGCTTGAGAAAACGAGAACATTTTAACCTGGCACGGAAAAATAATCAGATTTGCTAGGAGGTGAACAGAACTCCTTGGTTGAGTTCCTGTATTAAGAAGGCCTCCTCCATGCCAGCCGCCAACAGGGGGGCCACTCAGAATTAGGTCTTTGGAGATTATCTTAATAACCAGGAAGGTTTTTAGGGGGACTCTCTGCAGCTGTAGTCTCCATGGCTAAGAAGGCGATGCAGCTGGTGGCCCTGGGCATAGATGTGTGTCTCCATTTGAACCAGAAGATGCATCATCTAACAAGATCAGAAGAACCCCATGAAGCAGTCATATTAGGTGCACATGCAGAAAATTGTGTTTCTCCCCTGCGGTGATTGTGTAACTAAGAATGAGCAGGGAGTGTTTGTAGTATTGCTACCAGGCCTGGTTTCAGGTTCTAGTGCTAGTGTACAAAGGCCTAAACAACTTGGGACCAGGATACCTGAGAGAACATCTTCTACCCCATCAACCTGCCAGTCACTGAGGTCATCTGACGGCATGCTCCTGGTGGTTCCGTATGGTCCAGTTGGAGTCCACCAGGAGAAGAGCCTTCAGTGTGGTGGCCCCCTTCCTATGGAATTCCCAACTTAGGTGCCGAAATTGTAATCCTTCTGGCACCTACTGAAAATGTTGTTCTAGGAAGCTTTCCCGGAATAACTGGCTGTGGTTTTAACTGTTGTTCTTTTAAAAATGTAATTTTCAATGTGTTTTTATTCTGTGTTTATTCTTTTATTCTATTTGTTCACCACTCCAAAATCCTTGGAAGGAGAGCAGTATACAAATATTTCAAATTATTATTATTATTATTATTATTATTATTATTATTATTATTATTATTATTATTGAGTCATAGAATCATAGAATAGTAGAGTAGGAAGGGTCATATAAGGCCATCGAGTCTAACCCCCTGCTCAATGCAGGAATCCACCCTAAAGCATACCTGGCAGATGCTTGTCCAGCTGCCTCTTGAAGGCCTCTAGTATGGGAGAGCCCACAACCTCCCTAGGTAACTGATTCCATTGTCGTACTGCTCTAACAGTCAGGAAGTTTTTCCTGATGTCCAGCTGGAATCTGGCTTCCTTTAACTTGAGCCCATTATTCCGTGTCCTGCACTCTGGGAGGATCGAGAAGAGATCCTGACCCTCCTCTGTGGGACAACCTTTCAAGTATTTGAAGACTGCTATCATGTCTCCCCTCAGTCTTCTCTTCTCAAGACTAAACCTGCCCAGTTCTTTCCGCCTCAGGCGCGGAGGTGCTAGCCAGGACTACAGAATTCGGTTGTTGTTGTTATTGTTGTTTTGAGCACCTCTGAGCAAATGGCATCCATCGGCTAAAGATGAAGCTCATTTATCTAGAAATTTATCTCTATCAAATTAGTTCTTCAATCAAATTAGCCAATGAAGTTTGTGGGAGGGGGGATGGTTGGGTGGTAGGGAGCGTTTCACTAACACAATTATAGCTGGCTAGCTCTATTAATCACTCCCAATAATTATTTCTGCTTTGACACAATCTTATACACTTCCCTTGCCTATTAATCACCTCAAAAGTATTATTCGCTTGTTTTATAATTGTCCCCAAAAATATTCTTTCTCTCCTCTCTCTCTCTCTCTCTCTCTCTCTCTCTCTCTCTCTCACACACACACACACACACACACACGTGATAGATGAATCTTTTTCTCTCAGTTCCCATTTTTCCAATCTTAAGTTTCTCTTGAAATCTGAGCTTTTTTTCTTTAAAGTTTGCATGGATATTCATATTCTACTTTGTGCACCTTTCTCCTAATTACTGTATTTTAATGCCTTTTTGCCTAATATGTGTGTGTGTGTGTGTGTGTGTGTGTTAGTCAACCAATTTTCCTAATATAACGATTTTAAAACGTTATTTCCCATGATATATGTATTTCTGGGTTCATTTTTGGATTGGGGAACTCCGTTACAACATTCCGAGAAGTGTGAATTTCAAAAGATAATTGAGTTTTGCCTCCCATAATGGTTCAAAAGTCTGAACTTAAGTCGCTTATTCTCCTCCATCTCTAAGTTAAACGCGCACGCACACACAAACACACAGACAGTTTGAGCTGACACAATGTTCATGGAGAATATGTGTGAGGCTTCTACGAGTGGAAAAGGAGGCCATTTTTTTTTAAAAAAAAAGGATTTACGTTTCCAAGCCTAAAACATTTTCAAGCCAGTTTAACTAGGGTGACCCTATGAAAAGGAGGACAGGGCTCCTGTGTCTTTAACAGTTGTATTGAGAAGGGAATTTCAGCAGGTGTCATTTGTATATATGGAGAACCTGGTGAAAATTCCTCCTCATCACACCAGTTAAAGCTGCAGGTGCCCTGCCCTCTTCCAAACTTGGTCACTCTAGTATAGCTCCTGCAGCTTTAACTGTTGTGATGAAGAGGAAATTTCACCAGGTTCTCCATATACTCAAATGACACCTGCTGAAATTCCCTTCTCAATACAACTGTTAAAGATACAGGAGCCCTGTCCTCCTTTTCATAGGGTCACCCTAGTTTAATTGCCATGGCACCCCCGAGGTACTGTGGAATTTGGGTTTCGAACACGCTGTTGAAAGGTTGCTAGTGCTGGGCTGAAAAATTCTCGTTTGGGAACTTTCGGCTGAATGGTAGGGTGGCCAGGTGGCCGTGTTTACAGATGATTATCTTCTATTTGAAGCATTGCCAGAGAAACATTCTTTCTCTCTTTGAAGGGGTGTCCCATTAGGGAGACCATACGAAAAGGAGGACAGGGCTCCTGAATCTTTAACAGTTGTATTGAGAAGGGAATTTCAGCAGGTGTCATTTGTATATATGGAGAACCTGGTGAAATTTCCTCTTCATCACAACAGTTAAAGCTGCAGGTGCCCTGCCCTCTTTTAAATTTGGTCACTCTAGCATAGCTCCTGCAGCTTTAACTGTTCTGATGAAGAGGGAATTTCATCAGGTTCTCCATATATACAAATGACACCTGCTGAAATCCCCTTTTCTATGCAACTGTTAAAGATACCGGAGCCCAGACCTTCTTTTCATATGGTTACCCTGTGTCCCATAGAATCATAACATCTGTTGCCCATCGACAGCTAGGTATTGCTGTATTTCTGTTTAAATTAGAATAATCATTTCTAAGTTTGCATCTATAGATACAAATAAGCACATGCAGATTTTATGCAAATCATTGACCTCTTAGGACAAAAGAGAGCAGAGATTTGCATAAAATTTGCATATGCTTATGAGTGGGTGAGAATGTCTCTGAGCTGCAGATTTTTTTCAGTCACCAGCCAGGACCATACCCACGTAGCTCCATCAGCTGCAGGATGTACCGGTCACATCCTTCGGCAGAGGCTGGGGGCGTTTGCCTTTCTTTGCCACCTTTATCTCACTCAAATTTGCAATTGCCCTGTAAACTATTATCCCCATTTTACAGGTGGAGAATGGAGGCTGAGAAATCACAACTTTCATGAAGTCTTCAGGCTTCAGAAATGAGTATGGGAGCTGGGCGGACCGGTTATAGCACTGACGGAAACGTCCTCGCTGTGATGCAATCCACTGCTGTGGCTTTCTCTATTTGTTGGTATTGTGTGTACCAACATCCCTGCAGTGAAGGCAAGTTTAAGTGATTTCTTTCTTTCTTTACAATAGTTCTATAGCGCTCCCTATTCAAGGTTTTCGGAGCGACGGTAAAAGAATGAAAACAGGATGAAAACACCATTAAAAATTACGTTTTAAAAGGATGTGATTTCCCATCAATCCTGACTGCTCTGCCTCTTCCCAGGCTGCAGTTAGCACCACCACCTCTCTGTCTGTAGGGCCAAAAGGCTTCCAGGATATGTGAGGTCCTCCCTGACAGTAAAGGGCCAGAAAGAAATGGAGGTTGCTGAGTGCACAGGGCAGGCCCTGTGCTGGATCTTCCCTCTCTGGCTCAGAAAAGAAAGAGGATGCTCAAATCTTGATCCCAGTGAAGGCACTGGCTGGCTAGGATGCTCTGATATTAATTTATTTAAAGCACACCACTGTAATTTCCCTTGGAGAGAAGGAGAAAGAGAGAGAGAGAGTCGGGCAAGGAGGTGGGTTATTGAATTTGCTGCCTGTTCCCCAAGGAGCCTGGAGAGAAGCAAAGGTTACGCTGCTGTTTACACTTGGTGACATTTCTATGAACGGCTGTTAATGACCAATTTTCCCTCTTGCCACCAGTGGCAATAACGCCGCCCGCGTGTGCTCCCTGCCTCTGCCCCCTCCACCCCGCCAACCCAAAGGCTTCAAGCACAGTTCACGACCACAAGGTGTTGCAAGGGCAGCCCGGGTGGAGTTGGTTGAACCCATGGAACCGCGTGCCTCTCACGGAAAGCTGTTTCCTGCATGTACGACGTACGGAGGCAGGGGACAGGAGAGAAATTCACTCCGACAAAGTCTTCTTGGGTTTTTTTTTAAATGGATTTATCTATTTTGCACCTCCTGAGCCTTTCGGTGATCCAAGACAGCACTGCACTCCAAAATCCAGGTTTTTATTCTCATGCAATTCGTCTCTGGAAAAATGGGGGGGGGGGGCGTGAAATGGGCACGTAAAGGGAAAGCGTGCACAAAATGTGTAGGCTTGAAAAACATGTGTACAAAACAGTGTTGCAGCAATGGAAAATGCCTGAGGCTGGGGGAATGCCTACACTGCCAAACGGAAGCCTCAGCTAGACCTACCGGTCTAGCGCGACGGAGGGGTGAAGATCTCACGATATTTTTATTGCAAGATCTCCCCGTCTGTTTACACACTGTGCATGACGACCTCAAAGGGAGAGAACGTCACGCCCGCCATTTTGGTTTTCTTTTTTTAAAGCGGAAGGAGCACACAAGAGTTTGTGCGCAAAAGGTAAGGTTTTTTATTTATTTACTTATTTTTCCTGCTCCCCTCAACCCCAACCTCGATGGGCACAGAGTAATCATGAGTAACGTTCTTATTTGACGTTCTTATTTGAAAGAACGTATTCTCCCTTATGAGCCTGCCCGTGCTTTGAGATCTTCTGGAGAAGCCCTTCTTTCAGTCCCACCATCTTCACAGGCATGCTTGGTCGGAACATGCGTGAGGGCCTTCTCGGTGGCTGCTCCGGAACTCTGGAACTCTCTTCCTGGGGAAGCTAGACTGGCTCCCTCCTTGATGGGCTTTCGGAAGCAGGCTAAAACTTTTTTGTTCTAGCAGGCCTTTGGAGAATAGTCTGACCCTCCATCTATGTTAATGTCTTATAATTTTGTTGTGTATTTTAAATGTTTATGGTTTTGTTCCCCCATGTATATTTTAAACTTTGCAAGGCAGCCTTGAGGCCCAGCATTGGGCAAAAGGCGGTATAATAATAATAATAATAATAATAATAATAATAATAATAATAATAATAATAATATAACCGCAAGGAGCCGGGACAAACCACAACGCCTGCCCACACATTCCGTGGTCTCTGGATCAGCCCAAGACCACAGAAAAAGTGGGCCTAAAGTATAGGGCCATATCTCGGGGCAAGGGAGGGATCATTTCTCCTTGATCCCGGGATCCTCTGTGCGTCATGTGAACACACAGGGACAATCCCATGGATCACCCCGGGATAAAGCCCTGTCTAGCTAAGGCCCTAGAGGCTATGGAAGAGCTTCCAACCTTTCTGGAGCACACGCCTTACTCCCCGGACCTTGCCCTTTTAACTCCCAGGCGGCTTCCCCGAGCCTCATCCTGCAGTGCTCTCAACCCCCTTCCTTGAGTCTGGGGCCCAGCCTGATCCTTGCTCCACAAGGAACTCTCCATAGTTCTGACTCACCCCCTGCCTGTCCTGCCACACTTTCACCCAGCTTATCCTCCCAGCTCCAGCCAGGAACAGGAGACTGATGGCTGATGCCTCCTAGCTATTAGACACATCACACTTGGGTAGAGGCCAGAAAGAAATCATTGGAAGGTAGCATGGAGCCACCAAGGAGATCTTGAGGATGGCTAACAAGAAGGAGACACTCCAAGCCCATGCTGTTGGCTGCTGGAGAAAGCTGGGCTATTTATTTATTTATTTATTGCATTTATATACCGCCCCCATAGCCAAAGCTCTCTGGGCAGTTTACAAAAGTTAAAAACAGTGAGTATTAAAAAGTATACAAAATTTAAAACCATCAAAAACATAAAAAAACAACAGCATAAAACAACAGTATCCATTTAAAAACAACAGTTCTGGGGTCTGTTAAAAAACAAACTTAGCGTTGTTAAATGCTGTTAAATGCCTGGGAGAAGAGAGAAGTCTTGACCTGGTGCTGAAAATATAACAATGTTGGTGCCAGGCGATCCTTAATTGGGGGGCCACCGCTAAAAAGGCCCTCTCCCTTGTTGCCATCCTCCAAGCTTCCCTCAGAGCAGGCGCTCGGAGGAGGACCTTAGATGTTGAGCGCAGTGTACGGGATGTTGGGGGAGGCGTTCCATCAGGTATTGTGGTCCAAAGCCATGTAAGGCTTTATAGGTTAAAACCAGCACCTTGAATTGGGCTTGGAAATGTATAGGCAGCCAGTGCCTGATATATATAAATAATCTTACCCCGTAAGTCTCCAGTATTCTCTCCTCACAGGGAAAACAGATCCTGCCGAAGCCTCCTCCCACCCCCCACCCCCAAAATGGAATTTTCTACCACGGGAAAGAACAGAAGACAGAACAATATATTTTTTTCCAAGCCAACTCTTGAGCTCAATGGCTCTTCTGTGGGACAGGTGATATAATTAAGCCCAAGATGTGCATTTTCTTGATGGAGCTGCCAAGGTCAAAGGATGACCTTGACCGGATATATATATATATATATATATATATATATATATTTTTCAATGATGAAAATGAAAGGAAGTTGGGAGGGAGGAGAAAGACATCTAATTAACAAAACTACACAGCACGGTTCGGTACAAACTTTGGTCTGAGTTGTTCCTCCTTATACGTTGATGGTTTCACAGGAACATGAAACATCCAATTATACAGTCATTTTTTGTGCACCGGCTGAGTAGCGGTTGGGAAAAGGCAAAAGGTTGGCATATTCTGGGGAGTCATGCAAATATATATATATATATATATATCCTGTGTTTCCCTCTGATATCTGTTTAATTACTGGAACAACTGTTTGAACATTTTAATATATTAATTTAGCAGAAGGATAATTGTGTGATTACAAATGAACTTTGACCATGAGAGGGAGTGAAATGATGGAGCTTTTTTCTTTTCTTTCTAAACTGAAAACTCAGATTTAAAAGGGAAGGGGGGAAAGATGAGCAAATTTAAAATCCTGCCTATGGGAAGCTGTGTTTGGTTTCAGCCCTCTGTTCATTTGTCGGGGAATAACCATCCCTGCTATAGGGAGAACCTTGAACTCGCTTCCTCTCTCTTATACACTTGTTACTGTGGAACCCACATTTTGAGACTGGCTGGAAGTGGAACCCACAGGGACTGCAGGGGTTATTGCTTTGCCATCTTACTGCACTTACTTTTATAGTCTTCCTTTGACTGTGTAGATTTCCCGTGATCTCTGTCCTCCAGCACTACAAACCTGCATCACATAAAGGTCCCCTGCTCACTAAATGAAATTTTGCTCACATTTCTCCTAAAACGTGGATTTTGGCAGGCATTTTTGCCAAATCCACACACTTTCCCCCCATAACAGAAAGCACATTCTAACATTATTTTGGCTAATGTAACCATTGTTATGTGCGCCTTTCCTTAATATACACATGTGAGATAATACGAATACTAATTCTAATAGGAGAACCACATGGCAAAATTCGCCGAAGTGCGAATTTTGAAGGATAACTGAGTTTTAGTTCACGGCTTCGTTTGGAAGGGTGGAATCGTGAACCGAAGCAATCCATTTGATGGGCGGGTAGGATCAGAGACCGAGACCTATGATGACAGCAATGGCAGAATGGATGGGCCAGTCAAATGCCAGCTGTGGGGAGAACATCTGGCAAGATGAAGACTAAAGTGAGGGACAGGTGCACGGGATGTTCTTGTAGCTGGGCAGGTCCGAAAAGGCCCAATCAGATTTCAGGGGGGCAGAGTGAACCCTGCAGCTCCAATGGTGGAGCAGCGCCACCTGTAGGCCTGCACTGGGATGGCTGGATGGTGGCCCCGGCAGGTCTCTTTGCTTAAGCTCTGAAGCCTGATCTGCTTTTGTCACTCAGTGGAAGAAGAAGAAAAAACGTATCGAATTTACACCTCAGCTGCTCAGAATTTGTGTTTCCTGGGTCTTTGAGGCAACTGCTAAGGCTCCCAGAGGATGGAGCAGGTGTCATAGAAGATGTGCTTCCTCCTGAGCGGCTGGGCCGTGCTCCTGCTTCCACTTTTCATGGTCTGGGCCTTGGTTTCTGGGCCTTCCAGGTCAGGCAATGAAATGCTAGCAGAGTCTGCGTTGAAGAAGCCATCCATTTCGCATCACCATCCGGTTGGGCATGAATAAGTGCTCAACGGCCTTGCCGCATAAGAGCCGCTGGCAAATTACTGGGTGCCGGTGAAGTATTTTGCCATCAAGCAATATGCAATATCTGAGAGGAGAAAAGATCTCTGGGCACCGGGGAATAAAATCAGCGGTTCAACATGATGACTTCACAATTGTGTAGCATGTCCTAAGAATGATCTCCTTGTGAGCCTTACGACGACCATGCAAGGTAGGCCAGCGTTATTATCCGCACCTGGCAGACACGTGGGCTGAGGCTCAACCGCCCAGTCAGTTTTGTGGCAGGAGTGAAATCCGGACAACAGAATGTCCTGCTTCATAACCCAGCCACTTGCCACTCTGTTGCATCACACAGCCAAGCCAATTCGGCTACCGAGGCCTGTTCTGCCCGTAGACTCCACGTATGGGCTACTAACATTCCACTGCATTCTAGCACACAGTTTCCCAACCGGGTGCTGTCCTGGTTGGACTGCAACCCCCATCATTCCTAGCCAGCAGCCACGCCAGCTGGGGCATGCAGTCCAACACATCTGGAAGGTCCCAGGTTGGAAAATGCTGCCTTTGACCAAGAGCCTGTAGACGGCCACTGGATGTTACCCATGGTGATGTTATATGTAACCCTCGTGCTTAGAAGTAGTCTGCCTTAGGATACCAGCTGATGGGCAAGCAAGAACCGGAGAGAGAAAATGCCATTTCCTTCCTTCTCCACTTGGGGGCTCACTTGAGTCCCCCTCTTGGCCACTCTAGGAAATGTTGTGCAGACCTCTGCCCTAACTCAACAGGGCTCAAAAGAAAGGGCTTATTTTTCAGCTTCTGGCACGGATTCACATCCATGCACATCCCCACCACCTTGAAATCTCACCACCACCACCACCACACTCCCTTTTCTTAAAAAAAATGAAAAACCCCAAAGTCCATGCCGTTCAGGCTCAGCACCATCTCTCAGCGCCATCCCATTACCTCACTTGTCTAACAGTCGGAGACAAAGTGAGATGGATGTTCAAAACCACGGCTTACCAAAGCCTCGGTTTCCTTAGCGATAACAATGGCAGGAGGAGCCTGACGGGTCCCCCTTCCCCTCTGCCCCCCCCTTCCCGGCCTCTTCCCACCTTTAAGCCTCTCGACTGCCTAGTGCAGCGTGGAGAGAGAGAAAAACCCTCGGATGCTCCAGCAGCACCTCCACTTCAAATGTGACGTGACACCGACTAATGGGGAGAGAGCAGGTACAAGAGGCACTTGAGGGGTTCATGAATTATGGATCATGTCTCCTCCATTGCTCTCGCAGACGGAAAACCAGGGGGCAGGTAACTCGACCGTCCTCCTGTCTCCGTTTTATTCATAATACATAGGGGTTATTTATTAGAGCCACACCAAACAGGGCGCGCTGTTTTCCATTTGGGGGCAAGGACCAGAGATTTCCCTGGGTAGCATTTCCTTGCCCACCCCTTTCCAAAAGACGCACACACACACACACACACACACACACACACACACACACTTACGCAGAGCCGAGTTCAATTGCACACGTATCTGCGGCTGTTTCAATATTAATTCCCAGCAAAGCAGCTGCCTCTTCTTTTCCGGTTTTGCTCACTGAGTGATCCCACCCAATCAGGGATCACAGAGCGACCTAAGAGACGGTCCGTGTGCAATACCTGAGAGGAGAAAAGATCTCCAGGCACCAGGGAATAAAATCAGCGGTTCAACACGACGACTTCACATTAGTGTAGCATGTCCTAAGAATGATCTCCTTGTGAGCCTTACGACGACCGTGCAAGGTAGGCCGACGTTATTATCCACACCTGGCAGATGTGTGGGTCGAGGCTCAGCCGCCCAGTCAGTTTTGTGGCAGGAGTGAAATCCGGACGCTGCCTTTGACCAAAAGCCTGGAGGTGCCACTGAAGAACAACCACACGTGGCCCAGGAAACCAGCCCCCGGACAAGGGCCAGAGCAGAGGGCTCACCTCGCTTTGGGATGCAAGCCTCCTCCTCCCTCCTTGAGCCCTGCCCTGCATCTCTACCCTCCAGACGAAGCACCTCCTCTCCACGAAGGCCTTTCCTCCCCTTCTCCAGCATGCCACGGCATCCCTGCTAGAGCAGTTGGGCGGAAATCATCCGGGAGCCATCAGAGTTGCTTAAGCACAATGCCTCCTGTTGCCTGCGCGGTCGTTAGCATGCAAACGGGCCTGTAATGTGCCATCTCGTCTTCGCCGTTCCAAGCTTTTCCCGGAGAATGGAGAATCAGAATTTTGATCACCCATCTCGTCTGCGGAAGGCGGTGTCTCCGACTTGGCCCCGTCGGTCCCTCCACCCGTCTGGCGAGGGCAGCTCCCCACCCTGTGAGAAAAACCCTGGGGAAGACGGGGGAACCTGACATCTCAGCAGGACGGCAAGCCCTGGATCCTTGCCATCGAAAGGCTGCTGTGTTTCAGGAGAGACGCCGAATGAATGGGAGCTGGTCTGCTCGGTGGCTCAGAAAGGCTCTTTGGAGGAGACAGCTGCAGAGGAACTAACGCTTTCATAAGGATTTGAATCCAGAGCAGCTTTCTCTTGTCACCACGGGTGCTTCCAGATGTGGCTTTTGATCACACCTTCACCCTGACTCAGGGGCCCAGATGTTGTGATCGTCTTCCCCTTGTCAATCTCTGATGTTTTCCCACCGCTTTGCCCATCTCTTCCCCTTGTCAGTCTCTGATGTTTTCCCACCGCTTCATCCATCTCTTCATCCCACCGCTTCATCCATCTCTTCATCCCACCGCTTCGTCCATCTCTTCATCCCACCACTTTATCCATCTCTTCATCCCACCACTTCGTCCATCTCTTCCCCTTGTCAATCTCTGATGTTTTCCCACCGCTTCGTCCATCTCTTCCCCTTGTCCCACCGCTTTGTCCATCTCTTCCCCTTGTCCCACCGCTTTGCCCATCTCTTCCCCTTGTCAATCTCTGATGTTTTCCCACCGCTTCATCCATCTCTTCATCCCACCGCTTTGTCCATCTCTTCATCCCACCGCTTCATCCATCTCATTATCCCACCGCTTCGTTCATCTCTTCCCCTTGTCCCACCGCTTCGTCCATCTCTTCCCCTTGTCAATCTCTGATGTTTTCCCACCGCTTCGTCCATCTCTTCATCCCACCGCTTCGTCCATCTCTTCCCCTTGTCAATCTCTGCTGTTTTCCCACTGCTTCGCCCATCTCTTCATCCCACCACTTCGTCCATCTCTTCATCCCACCGCTTCATCCATCTCTTCCCCTTGTCAATCTCTGCTGTTTTCCCACTGCTTCGTCCATCTCTCTCCCCCCCCTTCTGCTCAGGAGGAAAAGATGGGCTCAGTGCACGAGGCCTTTGGCCTGGTTGTGCAAGGTGCCGTCCACCTGGAAACACCCTGAATAACCAGAGACACCTCCCAAGAGGTCACGGAAAGAAGCACCACACCGTGTTCCTCCCCTCCTTTTCGGGACGTGAACTGCTGAGTATCAACTACCTCTCACAGGTGCTGCGCCTGGTCCATCCCGTCATATCTGTGACCTGTGGGACTCAGGTGCGTGCCACCAGCGCAAATGCAGCCGATAAATTCTCCTTCCTACCTGCGTCGGGGGCATCCCTGTGGCCATGAAAGCTAGATTTTATAAACAAAAAACCACACTCCCACCGGCATGCAAATTCCTATGCTGGTTACCATGTTACCCTGGAAGACAGAAACAAACTTCAAAGTGATCTTGATAGGCTGGAGTGCTGGGCTGAAAACAACAGAATGAAATTTAATAGGGATAAATGCCAAGTTCTACATTTAGGAAATAGAAACCAAAGGCACAGTTACAAGATGGGGGATACATGGCTCAGCAATACTACAAACGAGAAGGATCTTGGAATTGTTGTAGATCACAAGCTGAATATGAGCCAGCAGTGAGATATGGCTGCAAGAAAGGCAAATGCTATTTTGGGCTGCATTAATAGAAGTGTAGCTTCCAAATCACGTGAGGTACTGGTTCCTCTCTATTCGGCCCTGGTTAGGCCTCATCTAGAGTATTGTGTCCAGTTCTGGGCACAACACTTCAAGAAGGACACAGACAAGCTGGAGCAGGTTCAGAGGAGGGCAACCAGGATGATCAGGGGTCTGGAAACAAAGCCCTATGAAGAGAGACTGAAAGAACTGGGCATGTTTAGCCTGGAGAAGAGAAGATTCAGGGGAGACATGAGAGCACTCTTCAAATACTTAAAAGGTTGTCACACAGAGGAGGGCCAGGATCTCTTCTCGATCCCCCCAGAGTGCAGGACACGGAATAACAGACTCAAGTTAAAGGAAACCAGATTCCAGCTGGACATCAGGAAAATATTCCTGACTGTTAGAGCAGTACGACAATGGAATCAGGTACCTAGGGAGGTTGTGGGCTCTCCCACACTAGAGGCCTTCAAGAGGCAGCTGGACAACCCTCTGTCAGGGATGCTTTAGGGTGGATTCTTGCCTTGAGCAGGGGGTTGGACTCGATGGCCTTGTAGGCCCCTTCCAACTCTGCTATTCTATGATTCTATGATTCTATGATTATCCCCTCGGCTCTTGCAATGGCTAACTGCTGAACATGAACAGCCTCATTTTGCTGGGGGAAGAGAGAGAGCGAGAGAGAGAGAGCAAGGCAAATACCCCCAGGATGCGAATCTGGGTTTGTTTCGTCTGGGCGTGAAAGCTCCGGGCCATACTCCTCAGTTCCGAAAGTGCCTGTGAAACGCTCCTCAGGGCCCCTTCCCATCTCTTTCCCATATAATTTGAATGGAGTATTGGGCCCTACTGGTTGCTGTCATCGATGTGGGTGGGTTTCAAAGCAACGTCCCCCCTCCCTTCTCCTGAGAGCTGGATCGAAATGGGGTGCGGGGAGCGAAACCCATCCTAGGCTCCACACAAAGCCCAGGGCTGCCGTCACGGACTCATTTATTCACGCCTCCCTTTCCCCCGGAGTTCCTGGAACAAATAGCAAAGGCACCTCTTCTTCCCTCGAAATGGAAACGGCCGCGCCACGCCTCGGCGGCGCTTCCTCTCCCAGGCCTGTCACCCGGCGCAGAAAAATCACAGGAAGGTTGAACAAGCCCGGGTGCCCCCTGGGAGCCGAGGCTCAGGAAAGCTGACAGGAGGGAGAAGCCTGCCAGGGAATTCGGCCTGTCTGCTTTCCCTTCAAGAACGGATTGTTGCCTTCCCAGAATGCATTGCCTCATTTCCTCGAGGACCTGAAAGAAATAAAATGTGAGCCGTTCTCCGTGGCTTTGTCTCTTGCATTTCCTGGTCTCCAAAATATAGGATTTGTATCAGTAGCTATAAAGATTGCAATTCTCGGCACCCTGATTTTTTTGTCCCACAAGCAGAAAAACAGAGAGGTTTCCTCCCCCGCCCCCCAAGGAGCTTCTTTGGTAGGGTGACCCTATGAAAAGGAGGACCGGGCTCCTGTATCTTTAACAGTTGCATAGAAAGGGGAATTTCAGCAGGTGTCATTTATATGCATGTCGCACCTGGTGAAATTCCCTCTTCATCACAACAGTTAAAGCTGCAGTTAAATACTAGAGTGACCAGATTTAAAAGAGGGCAGGGCTCCTGCAGCTTTAACTGCTGTGATGAAGCGGGAATTTCCCTATATATACAAATGACACCTGCTGAAATTCCCTTTTCTATGCAACTGTTAAAGATACAGGAGCCCTGTCCTCCTTTTCATAGGGTCACTCTATTCTTTGGAAAGACCCATAGCATCAGCTAGTACTATGGATTCCAGAGAATCCTTGCCTGGAAAGCCTTATCAGCACAGCACTGCACTGCTCCTATCCTTCACGTCGCTGCTTACCTTGTTATTCGTAACTGCTTTCAGCAGGGCCAGCCCAAAGCATTTTGCTGCCTGAAGCAAAGGAGAAATCCGTGTCCCTCCCGTCCCATGAACAACAGCTGATTGCCTTCACAGTTGTGCTGGGGGTGCGACAGCTTCCTTCACTGCCTCCAGGGGCAGATCTAGACAGCGTCCTGAAGGGGCTTGCGTGCGCCTCCAGTGCGCCCCAAAACGCCTTGTGTAGATCCTGGAGGCGGAGGAGGAGGCGTCGGCGTCGGCCCCCATTGCCCCTCGCGGGGACGGGGCGAAAAATTTCCAGCCTCGGCGGCTTCGCTGGGGAATCCGGCCGCCGCCGCTGCCACCCGCCTCCCCGCCGGCCTCCTGCTGCCGGCGAAAGAGCCACCCGGGTCGGAGAGCTCGGCGGAAGAAGGTGGGGCGGCGGCAATGGGGGCCGACGCTGACGCCTCTTCCTCCAGGACCTACACCAGGAGTTTCGGGGCGCACTGGAGACGCACGCAAGCGCCTTCAGGACACTGTCTAGATCTGCCCCTGGAGGCAGCAGGCTGTCTTAGGGCAGGCAGAACAGGCTGCATGGCACACAGTCCCCTTTTGCTTTGCTGCCACCTCCCATCATCTGCCGCCTGAAGCCACTGCCTCACTCTGCCCAAAGGTAGAGATGGCCTTGCCTTTCCAGAGGCGTAGCGGGAAGCTGCGTGCCGCACTCTGCCCGTCAACGCACAGACGCAGGCGCGTTCCTCCTGCAGTAACTATTCTTTGTATTGTGGGTTTAAAAACAGACACACCTCCGTAGACTGCGCTAACCTTCTTGAGATATGCAAAATCAGGAGAGGGGCAGCTGTTTAAAGGATACTGTAAAAGGTGTCAAATAGGCAGGCCTGTGGGAATTAGGGCTGCACACGGACCCACCGAACCGCTTCGTGGCCCGATCCGGAACTTTCGGATCAGGCCTGAACCGCTTCAGGTTGATCCGACCCTCCTCCACTCCACTCCATAGAGTGAGATCCGGAGGGGTGGATCAAGATTTTGCCCCCTTCCCTATTTATTTGCCTCCGCAGTGGGCGGCGGAGGCAGGTAAGTGGGGAAGGGGGGACAAAATGGAGGTTGAATAAGCTCCCTCCCCCCCCCCACTTACCTGCCTCTGTTGTGGTCCATCACACACTTCAACTGAGGCCCAGGACTCAAAGCAGAAGCAGGCCGTGGCCTGCTTCCGTTTTGAGGCCTGGGCCTCAGTTGAAGCCTGCACTGGACCCCCTCCCCCTGCCCCCTCCCCCCTGCCCCTTACCTGGCTCCACCGCTGTCGCCGCATGGACTACAGCAGTGTCAGCAGCGGAGCCAGGTAAGCCCCCCACTTACCTGCCTCCGTCGCAGTCGGTTGCATGCGACGGACACAGGTAAGCCCCCTCCCCCTTCCCTGGCTACACCGCCGCCATCACCGCATGGACTACAGTGGCAGCGGCACCATGTGAGCCACCCTCCCCCCCCCACTTACCTGCATTTGGAGCTCCGGATGGAGGCGAACCGCTTCGCTTTGATCCACAGCTCCCCGGACCCAATTTGGATTTGCCTTGGGCGGAGGCGGATCGGGTCGCTCCGCTCCAAATTCGCAATCCGAATCGGAGTGGAGCACAGCCCTAGTGGGAATAATCACGAGTGAACCTGAATAACGCTCTCTGTGAATATGCCCCCTACTGCACACCCACCTGTAAACCCAGATCAGATCACAGAAGCTGTTGTGTTTTGGAAACTTGCCCACCCACCTGAAATGAAGAAGTGGGGGAAAGGGACGATTGCCCAATAGGAACAGAACCGGAGAACGTTTCTCTGAACACCCGCCCCTAGTGCAAGGGAGGCCGTGTAAAAAGCCAGTCCCCGTTTTCAAGGGGGTGACTAAATTTCAGGCCAGAAATCTTCCCCAACTTAGGACACGGCCGGGGCGGATGACATCAAATCCCTAAATCCGTGCATGATGACAGGACTCCCAATGTAAAACCTCCAACCTCAAGAAGCTTGAAAGGACAGGGGCCCGAGGGTGTGGGTTGTGGATGCTGGTGACTGTATCCTGGGACGAAGAGGATGCCATATCTTGCCAGGGTGAACGCGGCAGCAGAAACATCAAAGGATGGAGGGCTTCTTGCCTGGGCAGAGAGGCTGCCCAGATTTTCAACAGGTGCCCTGGAATTTCTGCATAGCTTGCTGATGAATGCCATTCCGACAAAGCCGCCATCTGGCTGCTTACGGAATCCACGTGAAAAAGGAGAGGTGTCTGTTTCCGTGAAATATTGACGAAGGAAGCCCAGAGCACGGAGCGGACTCACCTGCCTGCTTTTCCCCTCCCCTCCTGTTTTCTGTGCTGAGCCAAGGAAATTGTGCCTCTTGGCTGGCTCCCGAGGATAACGCTGCCCTTGCGTGGAGAAGGGGAGCTTCAGCCTCCCTCTGAACGAGGAGAGATGCGTTTAATGGAGAGATTTGGAGGGCGTCATTGGACAGGCTCACGCCTGCCTTCGGAGACGGTCGTCGGCAGGAGTGAGACAAAGCCTGGAGCCGGTGATGGGACCAGACAGCTTAGCTTAGCAGCTTGCAAGCAGGCCTCGGAAGGCAGACGGAGCGGCCCAGTTTACCCCTCTGCCGGTATAACTGGGACTGTGATTGGGGGATGTTTATGGGACTGGGAATTGGTGCTCCCTGCACAAATTGCGCTCTGCATGCGAGCAGCCGGCCTGGATTTTAATGAGCGGCGGTGGAAACGGAGGGAAGGGACTTACAAATTCACAGCAAAAGCTGCCAAGTGAGACAAAGACCCAGGAGAGGCAGGCAGGAATCTGAGCCAAAGATGCTGCTCGGCAGCTTTCCAGAGAGTCTTAAAAGGGCAGGCGGAGTCCTGCAGCCAGAGACCCTGCAGCCTGTGGGCCAGAGGAATGCCTGCCTGCTCTGGCATCCTTTGCAACAGGCCCGCAGGAAAAACACCCATTAATCTTCAAGTTAGGGTTAGGGTTGAGGAGGTTCAGCTCCTCGGGTAAGAACTGGTGCTGCGGAAGAGCCTAGCAGGGCCCACCAGGATGAATGGGTCACCAGGATGGCTTGCCCACTGACATTTAGTGGCTGGAGGGAAGTCTCAGTGGTAAATTAGGGTTAGGGTAAATCCTCTGGTTAGGGTTAGGGCAGAGGAGGTTCAGCTCCCGAGGCAGGAACCAGGGCTGCAGAAGAGCCTAGCCACCTGGATGGCTTACACACTGGTTTTTATTGGCTGGAAGGACATCTCACTTGAAAAAATAGGGTTAGTGTAAATCCTCAGGTTAGGGTTAGGGCAGAGGAGGTTCAGCTCCCTAGGCACAAACCAGGGCTGCAGAAGAGCCTAGCCACCTGGATGGCTCACACGCTGGTTTTTATTGGCTGGAAGGACATCTCACTTGAAAAAATAGGGTTAGTGTAAATCCTCAGGTTAGGGTTAGGGCAGAGGAGGTTCAGCTCCCTAGGCACAAACCAGGGCTGCAGAAGAGCCTAGCCACCTGGATGGCTTACACACTAGTTTTTATTGGCTGGAAGGACGTCTCACTGGAAAAATTTGGGCTAAGGCTAATCCTCATGTTAGGGTTAAGGTTGAGGAAGCATGGCTGTGGAACCGACACTGTGGAAGAGCCTAGCAGGGCCTGAGACACTGAGTGGGCCACCAAGACGGCTTGCAGACTTAAGGATATGTGGGGCCTGGTTGGCAAAACACACATCCCTGCCTTATTATTGCATGTATCCCATGGCCAAGAAAGAAGGTGGCGATCAATGACTATTAGGCGGGATCTACTGCTTTAAAATGGTTTATAACAGTAGTGACAACTGTTGAGGCACAGGACACACTCCCTATAGAGTTTTCAAACAGTTTTCAAAGTGTTATATCCTGCTTGGTGTAGATCTGCCCATGTCAGAGGGCCTATGCACACCACTTGCTGGGGAACATGGGCGGAAGAGAATGGTGGGCCACTGTGTGAATGGAATGCAGGACTAGATGGACCCTTGGTCTGATTCAACAGGTCTTCTCTTGGAAGGAAGGAAGGAAGGAAGGAAGGAAGGAGGGAAGGACGGAAGGAAGGAAGGACAGAGGGACTCCTGCCTTTGTTTCAGATGGGTGGGTGGGTAATTCGGAGCCCTCCTCCTCCTTCTCCTCCTCCTCCCATTCTCCACAGATCATTGGCACAACGCAGAGAGCAACAACAGCTTTGGTGCCGCTGGCATCGGGCTGTCAATGTGTACTCAGGGAGTCCTTAATCCACGGGTCGCTGACGTGATAAACAATAATGTCTCTTTTGGAGCTGTTATAACTTATCATGTTAATGTGCGATTTGGGAGCCTTTAATTGGTGATTTGTGCACGGACTGTCACGAAATTTTAAAACACATTTGCCATCATTTCTGGGGTGTTTGAGCAGCAACTGGATCGCGACACCAACAGGGAGCAGCAAACAAAATCGCGCGGCTCCCGCTTGCGGAAGCTGCCTGAACGTGGACGGAGGCCGTTTCGCTCCCGGGCCTCTTTCTCTCCGGTCTCACGGCCTAGAATCATTTTGGCATCCGAGGGAGCCGCAGCCCAAGGTGAGGGATGATTGTGTTCACAGGCTCCAAGAAGTTTGGCCCTCTCTGCTTGGACCCACGAAGGGAAAGAGAGGCAGAGTGGAAAAAAGAGAGGGAGGAGGGAGAGAGAATGTTGAGTTGGGGACAGGGAGGGGGGGACCTGAACCCTCCCAAGGTTTCTTGAGCTGGTTTCCGTCGAAGCATTAATTAAGAGCACCTGCCCTTGTAGTCAAGTTCTCCTTCATTAGGAATAGAGCGTGTGTCAATGTGTAATTAAAATTATGCATATTTTTTTAAAAAATAGCTCTTTTGAAATAGAACCCCAGTCATCCATAGCTATTAATTTAATCAGCCAATTCAGCTCAGGTGAATTCATTTCTCTGCTCCACTCCCTCTTCTCCCCCCACCTCCAATAATGCTAACTAACAGGAGAGAATTGAGCAGGAGTGTTTTAACTGATTAAGTTACCATAGCAATTCAGCTCCTCTCTCTCACTCTCTCTCTCTCTCTCTCTCTCTCTCTCTCTCTCTCTCTCTCTCTCTTCTTCCTACTGGCATTCTGAGCTCCCCAAATCTAAAAGCAGGCCCGCGCCGGCAACCTCAAGGTTCTCCCTTTGTTCCTGGATACTTCTCTGATCTACCTGGCACTGAAAAACAGCTGCAGCACATTTTCAAAGCACGTTGTTTTAAGCCAGCCTTCCTCAACCTGGCTGGAGCATTCTGGGAGTTGTAGTCCAACACATCTGGAGCGCCCCAGGTTGAGGAAGGCTGTTTTAAGTAGCCTGACCCTTTGAAAAGGAGGACCGGGCTCCTGTATCTTTAACAGTTGTATTGAAAAGGGAATTTCTGCAGGTGTCATTTGTATATATGGAGAACCTGGTGAAATTCCCTTTTCATCACAAAAGTCCCAGCATCACAAGCGGGGCTGGTTTCTGGGCTTGGCACGGGCAGGCAGCTGCTGAGGGCCCAGGCATCCAAAAGGGGCCAGCCCTGCCCCTGAGCCTACCTCAGCAGCTGCCGCCATCTTCCTCTTCACCTACCCACCCGACTGGCAAAAGGAACCAACGGCACCAAACCTGCAGGCCCCGCAGTGAGTGATTTGAAAATATTTTTAAAGACATAATTGGAAGAGCAGCAGTATGAACCAATCGTGCTCTGTCTGGGTATTATTATTATTATTATTTATTTATATAGCACCATCAATGTACATGGTGCTGTACAGATTACACAGTAAATAGCAAGACCCTGCCGCATAGGCTTACAATCTAATAAAGTTGTAGTAAACAATAAGGAGGGAAAGAGAATGCAAAGCAGGTGGGGTGGGGGACATGGACAATGATGGCACAGGAGCAATGTCAAGACTGTCTGCCCTCACTGTCCCTGTCCCAGGACCACCACCAAAACCAGCGCCTAGTGGTTTCAGGCAGGGCTGGTGCTTAGGGTGACCCTATGAAAAGGAGGACCGGGCTCCTGTATCTTTAACAGTTGTATTGAAAAGGGAATTTCAGCAGGTGTCATTTGTATATATGGAGAACCTGGTGAAATTCCCTCTTCATCACACCAGTTAAAGTGCAGGTGCCCTGCCCTCTTTTAAATCTGGTCCCTTTAGTAAAGCTCCTGCAGCTTTAACTGTTGTAACAAAGAGGGAATTTAACCAGGTTCTCCATATATACAAATGACACCTGCTGAAATTCCCTTTTCAATACAACTGTTAAAGATACAGGAGCCCTGTCCTCCTTTTCATAGGGTCGCCCTGTTAATATCCCCTTCCACCCTCCTAATCCATATTACTAGGGTGACTATATGAAAAGGAGGACAGGGCTCCTGTATCTTTAACAGTTGTATTGAAAAGGGAATTTCAGCAGGTGTCACTTGTATATATGGAGAACCTGGTGAAATTCCCTCTTCATCACAACAGTTAAAGCTGCAGGAGCTATACTAGAGGGACCAGATTTAAAAGAGGGCAGGGCACCTGCACCTTTAACTGGTGTGATGAAGAGGGAATTTCACCAGGTTCTCCATATATACAAATGGCACCTGCTGAAATTCCCTTTTCAATACAACTGTTAAAGATACAGGAGCCCTGTCCTCCTTTTCATAGGGTCGCCCTGTTAATATCCCCTTCCACCCTCCTAATCCATATTACTAGGGTGACTATATGAAAAGGAGGACAGGGCTCCTGTATCTTTAACAGTTGTATTGAAAAGGGAATTTCAGCAGGTGTCACTTGTATATATGGAGAACCTGGTGAAATTCCCTCTTCATCACAACAGTTAAAGCTGCAGGAGCTATACTAGAGGGACCAGATTTAAAAGAGGGCAGGGCACCTGCACCTTTAACTGGTGTGATGAAGAGGGAATTTCACCAGGTTCTCCATATATACAAATGGCACCTGCTGAAATTCCCTTTTCAATACAACTGTTAAAGATACAGGAGCCCTGTCCTCCTTTTCATAGGGTCACCCTACTGGTGCTACCTAGGCGAACTAGGCCGCCTCAGAGGGGCGCTGTACTGCCCTTTGAGGGTCACAGTTTTATACAAATGAGCTGTTTTAAGAAAAACCTTAATAAAAGGAAAACATGAGTTCAGAAACTCTTCTTGAACAGCTGAATCAAAGTTGGCAAAATAAAAATTGGTGTGGGTGTGTGTGCAAGCAGCTCACCTTGCCTAAGGTGCAAAATAGTCTGGTACCGGCCCTGGTTTCAAGCCACTGCAACTCAAACATTTTGCTTCTAAAAATCTATTTTAAGGTGTTTTGTTCTGTTTTTTTTATTATTATTGAATTTTTATCTTGTACACCGTTCCGACATTTTGAATGCGGGAGCAGTATATAAATACTGTACATACAATAAAATACAATACAATAAAAGCTGACTTGAAAAACTAAAATATTTTTAAATGATGCCATGTGGGGCCTGCAGTGTCAGCTTGCCAGGGCCCCCGGCACTTTGCTTGTGACCTGGCTGGCTGGAGGGAAAGCTGGCAGTGAAGGGTTGTCTGTAGCCATTTCAGCAGGCGATGGGCAGGCGTTGCTGGTGGTGGCAATGGCTGAAAAGAAAGGGAAAAGATCCACCAACGCTCCTGAAATTGAGCGCACAAAATACAGGGAGCCCAATGTGTTCTGCATCTACCAAAGGCCTTAACACGATTTATCCTAGCCAGCAGTCATACAATGAATGACAGTGGACGCTTAGCAAACATTTAATAAACATATAGCAAAGTTACTGGTGATTAACAAGGACAAACACATGTCATAAACGTGAAAGAATATAAACAAGGGAAAACGTATAAATGTAGTATTAAACGATGACTCCAGATTGTATGCAACTGTTTCCAACTTTGTCAGTAATACACGTTTTCCATTTTCAAAAGTTAAGCATTCACTATAACATAAACAGAGAAGCTTGGCATGTTGGCTGCAGGTTCTAACCACCGTGGTAGGCTGTTTGCGTAAGAAAGGAATGGTAATAGTTACCTTCCTGAAGAGAAATGTTGGACTCTTTGTCCAAAATTGTGGTAAGGCTTTCTAACTTCCTGACTGTTAGAGCAGTACGACAATGGAACCAGTGACCTAGGTGGCCTCTCCCACACTCAAGGCCTTCAAGAGGCAGCTGGACCACCATCTGTCGGGGATGCTTTAGGGTGGATTCCTGCATTGAGCAGGGTTTTTTGGACTCGATGGCCTTGTAGGCCCCTTCCAACTCTGCTGTTTTATGATTCTATGATTCTAATCTGTAATTGACAACTTCTAGAAACAGAATAAGTCTAAACCGACAAGGAGAAGGCAAGGAAATGAAGTGGATAACAAACTTATTACGAAGTGCCCTTTCAGTGACGGTTCCTTTTTTTTTTTTTTTTTTTTGCTTTTGGTGGTGGCAATAGAAGCCGGCTTTGGCAGGCAGTGTGGCAGGGGGCTTTGGCAGTGTGGGGTTGCAGCGGCAGACCCATTGGCAGTTCTGTGCCGAGGGCCCACTGGATCTGCCACCAGTCCTAAGTCCTGCTGTGCTTGCCAGATTTGCACAGCTCCTGAGGCTATAGCTAGACCTAAGGTTTATCCCTGGATCGTCCAGGGGTCAAACCTGTTCATCTAACTGACACACAGGGGATCCAGTGCTCAGGCAGGGGCGAACCCTGGATGATCCCAGGATAAACCTTAGGTCTAGCTGTGGCCTGAGTCTCCAGTTCCTCAACCCATCGCAACCTGCCCGAAACGTGAGAAGCGGGTAAAGATTCAGGCCCATCACATGCTGCTGTCCATGGTACATCCTAGATAGATGCCTTCTCCCCACGCCCCCCGGTGCCCCCTCTCCCACAGCCTGAGACACATCCATGTGGGAATGCAGGAGGAGTTAGGCGGTGCACCTTTGCCCTGGCAGTGTGCGGCTTGTTCCTCCATCAGCCGGGAGAGGCGAGAGGTTGATGCAGGCGCAACAAATTCATGGATTCGTTGGGAGGCAGCCTGAGCGAAGGAGTGAGAAGCGGGAGCTTACTGAAAGGCGACATAAAAGGAAATCGTCCCATAACGTTTGTCAAACACGTTGAGATTCGTCCTCTTTATTTGCGAGCGTGTGGCATCTTTGGGAAACGCTCAACCGCCGGGGCCTTTTTATAGATGACCTAAATTAAACCTCGCTTAATATTATAAGCCATAAATCTTTGTCGTGGGGTTTTGTTCAAGCCCGTGTAAAAATGATTGGTGGGCGCTGGGGCTTTTTCGTTGAGACTGAACGGAGAGATCTGTTGACGCCAAGGCTGCAATTAAGGTTCGCCTCCTTGGGAGCCAACGCGGCTTCTGCCGCACGAGGCCCGGCCATGCAGAGGAGCAACGGAGAGGCTGCCCTGACGGGGAGGGAACAGGATCTTGGAGTTTTCTCTATCGATTTGTTTTTAGGCCACCTTTAAGAGTAGAACCCTCTCGGGTGGCGTACTACAAAATTAAAAAGTAGGGCTGTGCACAGACCTCCATCGAACTGCCTCATGGCCCGATCCGGAACTTCTGAATCAGGCCCGAACTGTTTCAGGCCAATCTGCTGCATGGACAATACCATCGCTGCCAGGTAAGCTAACCCCCCTGCCCCCTTACCTGCCTCCATCACGGTCCGTCTCGGGCTTCAATTGAGGCCCCGGTTGAAGCTGGAAGAGAAGGCCGCGGCCTCTTCCAGCTGGGGCCTCAGTTGAAGCCCGCGATGGACCACGATGGAGGCAGGTAAGCAAAACTTACACAGATTGTGGGGACGGTGGAGCCAGGTAAGCAAAACTCCCTCCACCCCTTTACCTGCCTCCGTCGTGGGCTTCAACTGAGGCAGGTGAAGCCCGCGACGGAGGCAGGTAACCCCCTCCCCCTGCCCCCTTACCTGGCTCCATCGCTGTCACCAGATGAGTCCCCCTCCCCCTCACTTACCTGCGTCCAGAGCTCCGGATCAAGGTGAACCGCTTCACCTCGCTCCGCAGCCCTCCCAACCCAATTCGTCTCTGGCTTTGTCGGAGGTGAATCAGGCTGCTCTGCTATCGCTTCTGCGAAGTGAAGCACAGCCCTGTTAAAAAGCATGCAGAGAGAGAGAGAGAGAGATGAAGGCAGTGACTAAATATTCAATAATATATTGTAAAACCCCAATCAAAACAGATAACACCAATAAAACTTGCAGCCCACAGGCTATGGGAAGGCCAATGAAAACGGGTGGGTCTTCAGAGCTTTCCTGAGGACCTGCAAAGAAGGGACCTGATGAACCTCTGAAGGAAGCTGATGCCAGAGAGGTGTGGGGCCGCCATTGACAAGGCCCTCTCCCTTGCAGTCACCAGTCTAACCTCCGTTGGTGGCAGGCGGATGAGAAGAGACTCGGTCGCCCTGCAGCTTCCAAGTCACTAGAAGCACAGAGAGACCCTCTCAGTGCACCAAGAAATACAAAACCATTTCCAGGTTACTCAAAACTCTCCCTCAGCCAAAAGCATTCACGGCGAAATAGGGACACACACACTCGTGCCCAAATTCCCTTGGGTTAGCAAAGTTTTGGCCCAGCCTGGCTGGAGAGTTCCAGAGAAAACCAAGCAGTGAAGAATTCCACAGGGGACTACCGGGGAGTCCCGGCTCAATTACAGGTTCCATGGACAGGATCGCACCCAATTAGAAAGTCCAAGGCATTTACAGCCGGCAACCCTGCAAGCAGGCCCAGCTGATATGTTGCAAGTGAGCAGTGTGGAGCTGAGCCTGGGTAGGTGGTCCATCAGCCGGAGTCATCCCTCGTGGAGAAGAACGATGCCGGTTCTAGACCCGTTGCAGGAGGAGAGCATAGTTTTGTTTCTCCTGGAAACAAAGTCCTGTGAAGAGAGACTGAAAGAACTGGGCATGTTTAGCCTGGAGAAGAGAAGATTGAGGGGAGACATGATAGCCCTCTTCAAATACTTAAAAGGTTGTCACACAGAGGAGGGCCAGGAACTCTTCTCCATCATCCCAGAGTGCAGGACATGGAATAACGGGCTCAAGTTAAAGGAAGCCAGATTCCAGCTGGACATCAGGAAAAACTTCCTGTTAGAGCAGTACGACAATGGAATCAATTACCTAGGGAGGTTGTGGGCTCTCCCACACTAGAGGCCTTCAAGAGGCAGCTGGACAACCATCTGTCAGGGATGCTTTAGGGTGGATTCCTGCATTGAGCAGGGGGTTGGACTCGATGGCCTTGTAGGCCCCTTCCAACTCTGCTATTCTCTGATTCTATGGATGATCAGCCACTTTGCCAGCAGAAGGTTCAGTTTTTGGCATCTCCCGTTCAAAGCTCTCTAGGATCAAGTGTAAACATCTCTCTTTCGCACCAGGAGAGTCATGCACCCTTTGGAAGGCTCCTCTTCAGACGGCGATCTGGAGCCCAGAGTGTCATGGATTCCCATTCCCTCTGGCATTCCCTCATGCTGGCAAACTGACAGGACACCCAATCAGTGAGACTTCTTTTACTGGAGGAAATCCCACGGTGAAAAGCTTAATGGTTACACACTTCAAAAGTACTTCAAGCTGATTGACGGTCAGAAAGCTTTAGGCTCCAAGAGGACGTATGGTCAAAATGCTGCTCACTACAATAACAACCTGGTTTCCCAGTTGCCATCTCAACAGTTCCAAAAATGGCTTTTAAACCCCACCCAGGGAGGGGAAAGATTCCTGATGCGATCTTTGAGGCCACACGTTGGTAACTCAGGGAACGTGGCCAAAGATAGCCATGGACCTTCGAGATGTAGATCGCCTCCTCTTAGAGACAGTTGTCAAGTGGCCACTTGCCACAGAAAGCTCAGGTGTCTAAATATTCCAGCTTGGCAGACTGCAAGACACAGAAGTGTCTGTCAGAGGAATAAGGACTCCTTGTGAGTAAAGGTATACTTGTGAGCAAGGCTGTGCCATCCTCAGGTGGCAATGATGGCCTGCAGCTGTGCCCTGGGTGGGGCTTTGGAAGCTCAGGTTTAAAAGCCTTCTGCTCCCTTCCTTGCTGACATTACCTTTAGAACAGACCCAATTCCCTGGAGCTCTGTCCTTGAACCAACAGAAGCAGGAAGCTGAGGTGCTGGAATGACACAATCAGTCAGAGTCAGGTCAAAAAAGACAGCAGGGCTCTTGCACCTTTAATAGCATCATGCCACGCATGCTGAAATTCCCTCTAAAGGCGCAAGAGCCCCATTACCTCCTTTGGCATCTGGCCACTCTAGACAGAGGCAGACAATATTGGGTTAGAGAGACAAATAGGCTGGCCTGGAATAAGGCTGCTTCTTCTGTTCCTCGTGTGGCGCAGAGCGGTAAAGCAGCAATTTCTGCAGCCGAAACTCTCCCCACGGCCTGAGTTCGATCCCAGCGGAAGCTGGTTTCAGGCAGCCGGCTCGGGTCAACTCAGCCTTCCATCATCCCAAGGTCGGTAAAATGAGTACCCAGTTAGCTGGGGGAAAGGTAATAATGGCCGGGGAAGGCAACGGCAAACCACCCCGTTATAAGGCCTGCCAAGAAAACGTCAGCGAAAGCTGGCGTCCCTCCAAGAGTCAGTAATGACTCAGTGCTTGCATGAGAGGTTCCTTTCCTTTCCTTTCTGTTCCTACAACTCTTCCTGGAGTGTACGACTGCAGGCTATAGTCTGGCAGGAGTGGGTAGGTACAGGCAAAAAGCGTCCCCTGCCTAGAAAAAATAGCTCCCCCTTCCCTGCGCATCCCAACCTGGGAAAGACTGAACCTAGGCTTTTCTTTCACATGCCAGATTCCTGTGCACAGGGTGCCTCCCCCCATGTAGGATGACATTCAAGCACATCACACACACACACACACACACACACCATACATGATGAAGTTGTACAGTCTGAGAGTGCTTTATCGTGGGATTCCACCACATCTATGACGTGGTCCATTGGTGGGTGCTGTAGAGCTACTGGACAGCACCACTTGCTGCAGCCGTCTTCCTTACCAGGAAGGAACAAGAAGAAGAACAACAATGACAAAGCACTGAATTGGTAGCACCTTTTCAGCCTGGCTGTCAAGCTCCCCTGAGCCATGTCATGACAGCAGTCTGTGCAGGACAAAAATTACTTGCAAAATCGCTGAGGTTTTCCCCTCTTCCACCCCATTTACTCTGTTTAAGCCAAGCCCTGTTTGCATATCATCACCATCATCATCATCATCATCATCTCTCTCTCTCTCTGTCTGCAGGCTTCTGGGCTGGACCGCTTACAATTTCCAAGCAAGAGGTCTTTGGACCCAAATAGATTTCATACAATGACTCCGCCCTGTGTGCACGGCCGAGTCCCGCTGGAAGGCGAGGAAATTACCTGCGCATATCTGTGTGGAAGATTGCAGCCTGGGAATTTAATGGGAATAAATGGGCGGAGGGAGAGAGAGAAGGCAGACACAGCCTAGGTGGAGGGCAAAACCGACGGGAAAATGGCCTTTTGAGTATTCATAATCTAAGCAAGCATGAAATGAGTCCTACCTGAGGGAGGAGGAGAGAGGGGCGTTCCCGGCCGGGGCTGGAGGAGGAAGGACGGCCTCCCGTCCTGCGGCTCATTAGGGATGCGCGGCGCATCCTGTTCGGTGGCGCATTCTGCTGCAAGAAACTCAGGAAAAAGACAAGAAAAATGAAGGCAGGTGCAATCTCATTTTCCGAGGGCTGCAAGTCAGCCAGGAAACAGCTATTATTCCATCGACTCTGTCGGCATTAAGTTATTTCCTTCACTAAATACGGGAGTGTTCATGAATATCTATTGAGTTGCAGGTAGTGGCGTCTGGCGGCACGGCGGCTCGCTGATTGTAGCTTTATATTCCTCCGACAACACACCTCAATCTCACACTGAAGTGAAAGACAATAGTATTTTAAATTGGTTAATAAATCTCTAGATTGATGCTCCGGAGAGGATTGGCAACTTCATCTCTATTACATGAATAAAAGTGATAAGGCCTCCACCACGGAGGGGCTCTGAATTGGGGAGGCTCAGCTTCCCCCCCCCCCCAGTGTCCTTCAAGCAAGCCGCCTCCTTCACCGCCTCAGCTCCAGAAAGGGCTCCAGGTGGAGCCACCAAAACAATTTGTCTTTGCAGGGGAAGGGAAGACGGCTGTCGGAAAGGTAATAAATTCCCAGCTGCGGGACGGAGCTTTCTGCTCCGGCGAGAAAGTCCCTCCGTTGGAATGTTCCCAGCCACTAGAACAAGGAAAGTAAAAGGTGTTTGGAGGGGTGTTGTGGGTTATTTTGAGCTAAACAGAATTGAAGTCAAACATCATTCCTGTTTGTATTTTTATCTTTTCAGGCTTTCTTTCCCGTGCGTTTCCATTGGCTGCCGTCTCCACACTGTGTAATACCGTCTTTGAGATAGGGCCATTTTACATTTCTTCCTGTGTAGAGATATTTTTTCTTCCCCCATGTTTGCGCATCTCCAATGTAAAACATATCCTCCAATGCGCTGCTGCCTCTCCTGCCTTTGAATATACAACATCAAACCTAATCAGGTTCATGCTTGGGACGAGCCGTTCGTCCCCAGAGAGGATTGCACACAGAGAGGAAAACTATTATTATTATTATTATTTATTTATATAGCACCATCAATGTACCACCTTCTCTGCTGAGTCTGCTGAGTCTGCTTGCATGTTGATTTGAACGCCTTCTTCTTCTTCTTCTTCTTCTTCTTCTTCTTCTTCTTCTTCTTCTTCTTCTTCTTCTTCTTTTTCATCTTCTTCTTCCTCGTCCTCCCCCTCCTCCTCCTCCCTTCAGGCATGGTCCAAAACACTTTGAAAACTGCACATTTTATTTCAGGAGAGTGGTGCGCCTCCCCAGAGGGCAGGGGTCATCTCCGAAGCGCTTGACCTCTTGCGCTATCCATTCAAAAGCACGCCTTGGTGTGTCACGTTGGCCGGCAAAGTAGACACTCAAGATGGCAGCTGCTTTTTTGTTTGGAGTGCATTGCCTGTCAACCCAACACAGAGGTTGGTGCGAGGGGGCACCCTGGGTTACGAAAGCATGTATTGATTACTGTTGACAAGGCTCTTGACAGAGACAGGCGCCTGAGACAGCACTATGCCCATCTCTTTCCGTACGCTCCATCTCTCCCTCCTGAGAGGCAGCCAAACAAAGATGGCTGACCCACTGGAGACCCCCTTGGTTTTGAGGGCAATGCTGGCATTTCATTCTTCCACCGTTTGGGGTCCAGAGAGGAGCCCTCTTCCATCCCCAGCAATGTGGTTCTCAAGGGAAGGAGCATGTCAGAAGAAATGGGGTTAGAAACAGCACTAATTTCAATATCTCTGAGGAAAGAAGGATACGTGAGAGACAAGACAGGGAGTGTGTGTGTGTGGGAGGGGGGCGGAGGATTCCTTGTGGCAAACATGGCGGCACAATTCTGAAAATAAACGTTGAGAGGTTTTTCCCCCTTCAGGTTCATATCACAAATAGAAACCCACTTTCCCCCCCCATGGTGCACCATGAAAGAACCCCACGCCTTTCTGCATAATTTACAGAGAGAGAGAGAGAGAGAGAGAGAGGTACGGGTGACAACGCTTGATGGTTGATTGATTATCCCCAGCAGAGAGCGTGGCGTGGAGCTGAAACACAGAGATGACGAGGGGCCGGCAACCTACGAGTGTGTATCATTTTGAAAACGGATAACGCTTGCAAGGTTAAAAACTAAGAGTTGGTAGGAGCACACGCTGCCTTAAACAACAGTGTCCCGGGACGAATGAAGAACCTTCTGGAGAAGATAGAACACCCCAAATAATTAAATCCTCACCTCTCTCATCTCTGCCCTCCTCTTTTTCACACCTCTAGTCAGAACCCATCGGGCAGCTAAGGGGTTGGTTTGCCACGAGTGGAAAATTTCGTGGCTTCTCTTTCCATGGCTTCTTCGTGTGCATTTTGCTGGGTCGGAAAAATCTGACGCCCCTTATTTAAACTCTTGCAATTTCAGGGAAGCCTCAACGTTTTAGCAACTCTGTTTTTGCGCAGATAGATGGAATTCAAGCGGCGTCGGGTCATAAGGGGCAGGAAGGGACTATTATGGGATGGGGAGATTCAAACAAGAAAAGTACAATAAGCTGATCTGCTGCCTAGGTAGATTGTAAGTTTTCCTGCGTTGGGGCCCCGAGACCAAATTCTGCACAAATTGAAATTTTCAAATTTGCTTCTTCCTGTAGAGAACCCTTCTGTAAAGCTGGAGGTAGATGCTGCGAATAATTCGCGACAAGGTGGAGTATTTTAGACGCAAAAAATGCCTGCATGGATGGAGGAACACATGGGAAAGAATATTTTCTTTTCTTTTTTCTTCCCTTCTCCAATACCCCCCCACACACACGTCTGATAGATGTTTACTGACTGTGGGACCCCTCAGGGAGTTCCCAACAAGTGCCACACATAAGATTTTCCCCGTGTGGATGTTTTTTGGTGTTTTCATTCCAAGGAAAGCAACCTCTGAATTATCTATCTCGGAAATACATGAGCAACATGAAAGGGAGATTATTCACAGAAAGGAGAAGGAAATAGGCAGAGAATTAAATTATGCAAAAAGCACGCGCCAGAGAGGGAAAGTGATGCATTTTGCTTAATTCCCCCAACAGGCCACTGTGCAATCAAAGCAGGAGGAACGGAAGGCAGCAGGAATGGGGCGTTGCTGTGGGTCAGGCGTCCCCGGCTCCCCCTCTGATCATCCTCTCCTTGGCTTTTTTGTAGGTATTAAAAGCCTCTTTGTCTCATCCCGTTTTAAGATCCCAGCTCCAGACGATCAAATACGAGTGGTGGAAGGCCAATGGAAGCTTGCCAGTTTCTGCTCAGGACCCGGGCAGCATCAGGCCTTCCCCAAGAGCCTTTCTGCCTGGTAGCAATGCCCCCGGCTCGCTCAGAATCCAGATATTATTTCAATCATAGACCGTTTTCGTAGCTTGGCATTCTCAGTTGCTGCCTGCTGCTTTGGGTAGGGTATTTTTTTTAAAAAAAAAATGATGGTTGCAAGCTCTCCGTCTCAGCTGTATTGCTATCAGACAAGAGTTGAACTGATGCGCAGTGATTGTCTCAAACCTGGAATGTCAGGATGCATCTAAATCATGACTGTTGACACTGAGAGCTTCTCTCATGAGCAATTTATTGCACGTTCCTGATTAGTCACTTATGGAAGTTTGCATGTCCTTTACATGATGCCCTCAACTTCCAGGATGTCTCCTGCACTTTCCCCCAACAATTCCAGATCTCCATCGCTGCGACGCCAACAATTCCAGATCTCCATCGCTGCAACGCCAACAATTCCAGATCTCCATCGCTGCGACGCCAACAATTCCAGATCTCCATCGCTGCGATGCCAGCAATTCCAGATCTCTATCGCTGCGACGCCAACAATTCCAGATCTCCATCGCTGCGACACCAACAATTCCAAATCTCCATCTCTGTGATGCCTTCGACTCACTTCCACTTGGGCAGAACTTTGGATAGCTTTGCTGTTTGTTTACTTACCCTCATGAAATTGCCCTGAGGGCTCATGGGTCGGGGGAAGGGAATGCATCTTCTCTGGGTTGAATGACATTAATTATTTTGACCCAACGCATTAATTAAGAGCTCGTTAGGAGCCCAAATTTGTGATAGATCAGCAGTGGACTTGGCACAGTGGCTTAATTTAATGATTTCTTGCATTACTTTGCTAATCATCTTTAGTCTGATTCAATTTATGCCAATGTGACTATCCTAATTTCTAATTAAGGCCGAAATGCCGCCGCTGCATATGAATTGCGGGAAAACGTGTAACACTGCCTCTTTTGCCTCTGTTTCAGTAGGGCTGAAGTGGTTTGAGCCCTAGAAGTGAGTCCGGGGCAGCAATTTCTTTGCAACTCTGCCTTGCTGCTTCATTTTGCTGGCTCCATGTGCAAGAGAGCCCAGCTGGAGAGCCACTCACGGAATGCCGGAAACTTTTGTGAGAAAAGTACGCCGGCTAATTCAAAACATTTATGTTAGCCGATATAAATTTATTTAGTGCCATAAATTACATAATTGAATTTTTATTTCCTTCATATATTTGAGCGAAATAACTAACATTTTGAGTCTGGTTGGCCTGCAGATGTCTTTCACGGGAACATATTTCCTGCAATATTCTGCCTGTATAAAGCTGACATTTAAACGGTTTAATAAATGAGCACTTGTTTGACTTGTTTCAGATTCAATACATTCTGGTATATTAATAAAATATATTTCATAAGGCAGCTCAATAGACCATTGCCATACGAAGGCCTTGATTTATTAGCGATACTTTTGCTATTAGGGAGGGACAGATACTCAAAATGTCATTAAGGTTAAAATAATAATCAATCACACTAATTAGACCCAATTTTTCATATGCAAATATAATTAAGCATACACTTCTCAATAACTTTAAAGAGAATTATTGACGCTGGGGAAAGAGTGCTGGAGTGGGGAGGACGGACCCTGTTTGTGTTCACAGGGCGGTTCATTCCCCACTTGAAAAATGATTCAGCACTTTGCATTTTGCCCTTAACTCTAAAACGGGGGGAAGCATCATTGGGAATTCCTCCCTGTCAGGTGTTCAGGGAAAATCTGGTTTGGGGAAACAGAGGTAGTTTTTACCAAAAAAAACCCACCACTATTAGTTTTTGTGGTGTAATGGAAGTTTTTTATTTGGCCCAATGTGTTTCGAGCTTTGCAACTCTTTTTCAGGGGCAAAATGGTTTAATCCCTTGATGTAGGTGTTTGCTGGAGCCATCCTCTAACTAGCCCTGAAGTGGAGTTGTGAAACCTGAAATATTTGGGCAAATACATCATTTTCAGGACCGACTTTGAATTCACCTCTCTCTCAGTACTAGCATTGGTTGGTACTAGGGCTGTGCACGGACCCACCCCACCCCCGATCCTCTTCTCTTCCAGATTCGCAAATTGCGAATCGGGCCTGCTCTGCCCTGCCTTAATCCGACTAGGCTCCGCTCTGCTCCGCTCCGCTGCAGAGCTCTGGTTCCGAATCGGAGCTCTGCAGTGGTGGGGGGTGGCACTAGGTAAGGCCCCCCTCCCACCTCCCCCTTACCTGCATCTGTCCTGGCCTGTCGCCAGCTTCACTAGAGCCCACAGCTCAACCAGGAACTGTAGGCCCCGCTTGCGGCCTACACTTCTGGGTTGAGCCGTTGGCTCTAGTGAAGCCATCAACGGGCTGGGACGGACGCAGGTAAGACCCCCTCCCCCTTGCCCCCTTACCTGGCTATGCCACCATCGCTGCATGGGCGGTGGCAGCGGCAGGGCCAGGTAAACCCCCCTCCCTGTTACCTGCATCCGTCTGGGGTCCCACAGCTGCTTCAACTGAACCTCAGTTGAAGCAGCTGCGGGACTGCGGATGGATGCAGGTAAGACCTCCCCTCCCCCTTGCCCCCTTACCTGACTCTGCCTCTGTCGCCACACGGGTGGCGGTGGCAGCGGCAGGGGCAAGTAAAACCCCCTTACCTTTTTTGCAGCGCTCCGGATCAAGGCGAAGGATCCGCCTTCACCTTGATCCGCTCCGCAACGCTCCGCTGCTCCCCTGATCCTCTTCGCCTCCACCTTAAGGGGAGGCGAAGCACCCTGATCCACTTCTGCTTCTCCGGTCCGAGGAGAAGCGGAGCACAGCCCTAGTTGGTACAGTCCCGTCCATCCTGTCTGGTTTCAAAAATAAACCCACCACTTTGAAACAGTCTTCCTGGGTGGGTGGTTTGCTATGAACAAGTTTTTGGAAGCTTTCATTCCAACATTGGAACCATTCTCTTGAGTGTGAGTTGGGCTTGGACGTGCAACATCAGAGTGAAAGCTCCAGTCAAAGATACACAAGGACCTTTGTGATCCTAAGCCTTGCGATCCTGTGTGGTTACATGAACTCAGTGGGATTTACATCTGTATAAATGTGCCTAGAATTGCAACCCCTTTGCATTTCTTGAGACAGTAACGTGAAAATAAAACCCTCATTGGCTGAACACCGTTCTGCCTTTATACAAATCTATGGTGTGACCACACTTAGAATCCTGTGTAAGATTCAGGTCATCATACTTGGGTGGGTGGGTGGGGGAGATGTTCTAGTGCTGGAAAAAGAGAGAGTCTTTGGCAGACCAGTTCTCTGTTGGGGGGCCATCAGAATGGGGTTTAAAGGAAAGGCAATGGTGGTGATTGTTGACACTGAAATTGTTTAAAATTTAAATCACCGAACATTCAGCAAGACAAATGGAGAAGGCCAGAAGCACAGATTTGATTAAAAAAAAAAACTTTGAATTTTACTTCCCTCTGATTTCTTCCACTCACCTTCAAGAGGAGGATCACAAAGTGTAGATCAAGTCACTGCTTCTCTACAGTCCTGAAATCAGGGGGTGCTATTTGCACCTGCAAAATCCCAATAATAATAATAATAATAATAATAATAATAATAATAATAATAATAATAATAATAAAAAATTTCTTACCTGCTTCTCGGATTGGATCGAGGCGGGGAGCAACAGCAAGCATAAAATACATAAAATACTGATTAAAAACATAGTATACACTGTTAAAAACATCCTAAAAGCATACTAAAAGTATCCATAGCAATGAATACATACGAAATGCACACAACTTCCTAGCAATGATACATGGGTTTCAAAAAAGGGGACCAAATATCCAAATATGTATCCATTTGAAGGTGGCATCTATATGCTGACTGTTCAGAAATTGAAAGCATTGTAAGGGCCTCGATCCGTGGCATTACAGGAGGTGGGTGTTGATTTTTCCAATGTCATAGCCGTCTTTAGGCAGAGTGCCCCCTGCCATGTCACATCCAGCGGGAATTGCCAATCACCTGAAAGAACGTTCTCGCCCCACACTTTGGTTATGGAACTCCCTGCCACTTGATGCCGTTTTGGCTCCAGGGGTAGATGTCCATCAAAGGGGTTTAGCCAAATTCAGGGAGAAGGAGGACTTCTTCTTCTTCTTCTTCTTCTTCTTCTTCTTCTTCTTCTTCTTCTTCTTCTTATTATTATTATTATTATTATTATTATTATTATTATTATCCCACCTTTTGCCCAATGCTGGGCCTCAAGGCGGCCTTACAAAGTTTAAAACATACATGGGGTGGGGGAGGGAAACAAAACCATAAACAATTAAAAAATACACAACAAAATTATAAGACATTAACATAGATGGAGGGCCGGATTATTCCCCAAAGGCCTGCTGGAACAAACAAGTTTTAGCCTGCTTCCGAAAGCCCATCAAGGAGGGAGCCAGCCTAGAGAGTTCCAGAGCACCGGAGCAGCCACCGAGAAGGCCCTCTCCCATGTTCCCACCAAGCGTGCCTGTGAAGAAGGTGGGACTGAAAGAAGGGCTTCTCCAGAAGATCTCAAAGCACGGGCAGGCTCATAAGGGAGAATGCGTTCTTTCAAATAACCTGGACCCGAACCATATAGGGCTTTATAGGTCATAACCAGCACTTTGAATTGTGCCCGTAAACAGACTGGAAGCCAGTGGAGCTGTTTTAACAGGGGAGTTTTCTGCTCCCTATAACCAGCCCCGGTCAACAATCTGGCTGCAGCTCTTTGAACCAGCTGGAGTTTCCGAACACTCTTCAAAGGCAGCCCCACGTAGAGCACGTTACAGTAACCCAATCGGGATGTAACTAAGGCATGTGTCACCGTGGCCAGGTCCGACATCTCTAGGAACGGGCACAGCTGGTGCACTAGCTTTAACTGTGCAAATGCACTCCTGGCCCCCGCCGAACCCTGGGCATCCAGGCTCAGGGCTGAATCCAGAAGTACACCCCAGCTGCGGACCTGCGTCTTCAGGGGGAGTGTAACCCCATCCAACGCAAGCTGAATCCCTATTTCCTGATCTGCCTTTCGACTGACCAGGAGCACCTCTGTCTTATCTGGACTTCGCCGTGAGAGCTTCGCCCTTGGGTTGAATACAGGCAGCGACTGGCAGAGGACCCCTCCACGGGGCTCCTGATTCCTCCCACCCCTATTTTGACCCCTGAAACGACGGGGGGGTCAAATGTTGCATCCTCAGCTTTCATGGAGGGGGTCTCGGTTCACCCAGTTTGAGCCCCAGAGAACCTGCGTTGCTAAAGGGAGCTGCAGCCGCCCGGCTGCAAACGAGCTTATTAACCTGAGTTGCTCTGGGCCCGCGGCGACGCCATGGGCTCAGCAGCTCTCGAGCGGGATGAAAGGCGCACAGTGACATCCTCATCTACAAATAATATCAGCCGAGAAAGCATCGGATCTGATTGCCAACAGAAGAGTTCTGGCTGGGTCCGTAGAGCCCAGGAGGGGGCCGGGGAAGCAGAAGGTGCTTAGGTAGACACTGGACCGGGCAGAGAAAGGAGTCCCCCTCCCCATTCTGAGCGCAGCCTGTCTCTCCGGGGGCTGGTGTGTGTGTGTGTGTGGGTGGGTGGTTTGCTTGTTAACGTCCACGGTGCAAGAGACAATTCTGTCAGAAACCAAAGGGCAGCCCTGGCCAGGCTGGTGCGCATGAGGTTAATTGGTGAAGGATCCCGAGGCCTGGCTAAATTAGAGGTTTCCAGCCTCTGGTCTTCCCCCAGGCCATCAGGACCAGCGAAACACTAACAGGCCAGAGTTTAGATTGGCTGCCGGACTCAAACTGGAGACTCTACTTCTTCAGGCTTCTTTGGCCAGATGGTTCTCAGGAGCTGCTTCTGTTCGAAAAACCTCAGCAAGCAGTTTGGTCTGGCTCAGCAGCACGGCGGGCAGAAATTCAACAAGTGAAGCTTTCTCCCTTGCTACTTCCCTGTCAGGGTCCAAGCTACGGGATGAGGGAGAAAGGCCTATTTTAAGGACGAATCCTTCCTCTTTCATCTGGACAATGGATTTCATCATGCCTTTTGTCTTTGTTCGGGCCGGTAGGGGAACCACGACCTCGGACCCGCTTCGGATATCCCGTTCTCGCTTCGGATCCAGATCTGAAAGGGGCTGGACCGGGTTCAAAGTGGGCCGAGGTGAGTCGGGGCTGGTTCTGAAGCTCCGAATCGGCCTCCAAAGCGGGTCAGCACCCTGTTGCCATTACAACCCACCTTGCGGGGGCTGTGCGATTACATCAGAGCAGAATTCTTACCCCAAATAGCCTTAGCGAAACCAGAGCCGCAAAGCGGAAGGTCCTGCAAAGAGACCTTAGTTCATCTGCTAGTGAGTCAGTCCAGGAGATGCTTTGGCTACATTTTGCAAGCAGAGTGGAGCTGCAGTCCCCGGCCCCTATTCTCCAGACCAGTCTTGAAGCCTGGGAAGTCTTTTCTCCTGGTTAACTGCTTTTAGCATTAACTGCATTTGGCACGGGTCTTACAAATCCAATTGGAGAAGACCGAGACCTGAGTGAGCCCAGACAGAGACCTGAGCTGGCCTGGAGACCGTATTTTCCTCTGTGGAATGTTGGAGGGCGCATGAATCCATCATTCCCCCTTCCAGGGGAGAAGAGGTTGTTTACACTGGAACTGCGTCGTAATTAGATCCATTATTTGCCCCGGCGGCTCTCCGTTGCGCTCCAGGGGGTAGGACTCTACAGCTGCAACTTGCATTTGGCCAATTGTCCTGCCTGTCTGGGAGGCTGTTCCCCCTCCCCCCCCCTCACTAAGTTACGCCAAGTCGGGACCTGGCAATCAGATCCGTTGACCCATCACAAAACCGGCCCTTTGGTATGTGGGATTACCTCTCACCCTTGCCCCGGGCCGTCTCGGGTTTCCCTGTGGCGTCCGGAATGATCACTCCAGCCAGGCTTGGCCTGACATAGCTTTGTAAAATCAACACAGACTCTCCCTCTCGTAAAACAAGAAGGGCAGTTAACGAGCCTGAGAGACGGGCCCCAATTGGCTGGTTTACACTTTTACTGGGTCTTCATCCCTTTCATGCTCCATCTCAAAGCCCACAAGGGGCATCAGCTGTCTTTCTCCTTTGAGCCCCCCCCCCAATCTATTCCACTCCAAACCGGGAGCCTTCAGCCCACACCCAGAAGGCCATTACAGGGTTGCTAAAAAAGAACATTCTTTTCTACATGGTAAACTGTAAGAATCTAAGAAGAACAGGAAAGTTCAGCTGAGATGGGCCTGTCTAGACCAGCAGTTAGAATGTCCCTGGAATTCCTATTGAGTTTTCATAAAAATGTAAGATGAGCCCTGAGGGTCCAACCAAGGTGGGTGCAGGAAAGTTGCAAGCAGAGCGGGAAGGGTGCGGCCCATTCCTGATGTTGATCCCACGGGATGTGCTGGGCAGGCTCAAGTTAGACCCCCAGTGCCCCAGTTTGAAGGTCCATTCCCCCTGTTTCTCAGCCACTGGTCCTTGGCCAGCAGCAATTTCTCACGAGGATCAGACCTCTCCGCGTTTGGGGAGATGAATGTCTCTTAGGATGGCCTCTGAGGATCATGTGTCTCCATTTCAGCACCGAGATATGCAATTAATTAACTTAATTGCACGTAAAATTGCTGCAGCTGAAAAATGAGAGGGGCTCTCCCTTCTCTCTGCCTCCTGTGTGACACGGAGAGGTTACATGAAGAGCGCCGGCAACACAGTCTCCTGGGAGCAGCATCCTGGCAACCGGGATGATCAGGGGTCTGGAAACAAAGCCCTATGAGGAGAGACTGAAAGAACTGGGCATGTTTAGCCTGGAGAAGAGAAGACGGAGGGGAGACATGACATCACTCATCAAAAACTTAAATGGTTGTCACACAGAGGAGGGCCAGGATCTCTTCTCGATCCTCCCAGAGTGCAGGACGCAGAATAATGGGCTCAAGTGACAGGAAGCCAGATTCCGGCTGGACATCAGGAAAAACATCCTGACTGTTAGAGCAGTATGACAGTGGAACCAGTTACCTAGGGAGGTCGTGAGCAAAGGGTTACCTGCCTCACTTTCTCCTTCTCCTTCTCCTTCTCCTCCTCCATGCCTTGTATTCGGTAGATTCTAACACATTGGTACAGCACAAAGGACAAATAATATGTGAGCACAAACTCCTAATCGCCTCAACATTCCTGGTCCAACATTTGATCTAGCTCTCATAGGCCCTATTCCCAAAAAGGAGGAATGGGAGACATTAGCACTCTTCAAATACTCGAAAGGTTGTCACACAGAGGAGGGCCAGGATCTCTTCTCAATCCTCCCAGAGTGCAGGACACGGAATAACGGTCTCAAGTGACAGGAAACCAGATTCCGGCTGGACATCAGGAAAAACTTCCTGACTGTTAGAGCAGTACAACAATGGAACCAGTGACCTAGGGAGGTTGTGGGCTCTCCCCCACTAGAGGCCTTCAAGATGCAGCTGGACAACCATCTGTCAGGGATGCTTTGAGGTGGATTCCTGCACTGAGAGTGGGTTGGACTCAATGGTCTTGTAGGCCCCTTCCAACTCTACTATTCTATGATTCTATGAGACTGGGCACTAGTTGGCTATGTGCTGGTAGGACCCCTGGGACCAGCATTTGTCATGATGGGAGGTAGCCAATTTACCCAGTTCCTTACACTTGTTCCTCAGGAGACCCCAGCCAATTGTGTCCAACTGTGAAGGTTTGAAGCCTACAGAGGCAAAGTAAAAAAAATTAAAAAAGGTCAGGCCTTAGACACCGGGGGTTCTTCTTTTTGGAGTAGGTACCCCCAAGGGAAGTAGTTTCATTTCCCAGCTAAGTATCATTTCTCCAGCAAAGTTGTGGTTCTTCAAGGTTCAAACAGTACTTTCTATTTTGAGGGAAGAGGGCATAAAAAGAGAGGAAAGAGCCAGCTAGAGAGAACCAGATAAGACAAGAGCAGGAAAGGCTGAGAGCCTGAGGAAGAAACAGCTGGAAAAGCACAAATGCAGCTAGGGTAAAGGACTTGTAATTTTGCGTCTTCCGTTTTCTTTTAATGCCTTTTTATCATTCTGTTCTATTGACTCAATGCCTTGACTTGTAATGTGGTTGTTTTAATATTCTAGAGATTGTTCTGTTGATGGCTATTTGGCGGTACAGAAATGTAAATAAATAAATAAATAAATAAATAGTCATCAGGATAACTACATGGAACTTCCATGTTCAGTGGTGCACATGGAGATCAGCCCTTTGTGATCCATCAGAGGTTTTCTTCATCTTATGCCATGCCAGATACTTCGCCACAGACCTTTTTCTACCCTGAGCAATCCTGTAATTTTCCGGGGTTCCCTTCTCCCCCCACTCCTCCGTCTCCAGCCCAAATTCACCTCTTCTTTTCAGAATGGATGGGGCTAAATATCACATCCAGACTTTTACCTTGAGCTAAAAGCAAAGCAAGGGAAGAAGAAACCACATTCCTTCCCCCACCCCACCCCCCACGTAAAGGCTGAGAAACTTGCAATGGAGAATGGAGGACAGCAAGAGGCCAGGAATGTGCCTCCGGGTGTCAGGAGACAGCCACGGCCCTCTTGGCCAAACGCCGTGTCTGAAGGTGATGCAAATGCCACACCAAGTTTGAGTTTTGAAGTTGGATCCTCTTAACTTGTGTGTGTGTGTACGTGCGGGTGGGGGCGGGGAACGAAACTCCTGTTTAATCCCGTCTTTGTGAATCTTCGTGGCCAACTGGACCAAAACGAAGCGTCCCCTGGAGGAGTTTGACCTTGGGGTGAATGGGGTGAGGCGAGCGGGCCCTGGGTGAGAGATGCCAAACTATTCATTTATTTATTTATATTATTTATTTATTTATATCCCACCTTTTTTCCTCCAAGGAACCCGAGACGGCCTACATAATCCTCCTCCTCTCCACTTTATCCTCACAACAACAAGCCTGTGAGGTGGGTTAGGCTGAGAGTCTGTGGCTGGCCCAAAGTCACCCAGTGAGCTTCCATGGCTGAGGAGGGAGACTTGAACCTGGATCTCCCAACTCTCAGTCTGACGCTCTAGCCACTAGGCCACACTGGCTCCGTGTGGTGTTCTGGCTCAAAAATCCTTAGGAGGCCTCTCTAAATGGAGAGTGTGTCATGGTTGGGGCACCCCTAGGGTGACCCTATGAAAAGGAGGACCGGGCTCCTGTATCTTTAACAGTTGCATAGAAAAGGAAATTTCAGCAGGTGTCATTTGTATATATGGAGAACCTGGTGGAATTCCCTCTTCATCACAACAGTTAAAGCTGCAGGAGCTATACTAGAGTGACCAGATTTAAAAGTGGGAAGGGCACCTGCAGCTTTAACTGTTGTGATGAAGAGGGAATTTCACTGGGTGCTGCATGCATACAAATGACACCTGCTGAAATTTCCTTTTCTATGCAACTGTTGTACAGGAGCCCGGTCCTCCTTTTCATATGGTCACCCTAGGCACCCCGAAACCAACTCTCTGCACCCCTCCTTCCTGTCCTGTGCACATAACTTCCTGGTAGGCTGCTGCCATCATTAGAGGCTCAACCGCGTCTGACGGAACCCCACCCTCTCCCCGAGGGACAGGAAGGCAGCAAACGCCATTTCTGGATCCATTACGAAAGCGTACAAACTATCGACACCGATTCCCCATCCTGCCGTGCCATCTGACCGCCCCCTGCCCTCTTCCCCTCTCTTCACTTCCTCCTGGCAGCAAGCAGGAGGCGGCCTCTGTGCGGTCGCCGAAACGAGCACCGTGGCGGTGGAGGCGGCGGTGTGCCTGCGTGCACGCGTGCGTGGAGGTGCCTTCATGCGTGAAGGGAAAGAGCACGGATCAGCCTGCCTCCCCCTGCCAGCACACCTCTCCAACCTGAATAATTCAGTGCAGCCGGGTCTCGGGGGCCCCATCGTCTTCCGCGAAGGCAAATGAGCAACCCGGACAGCGTGTTAAGAGGGCCCCAGCCTGCTGCCACTTTCGGTAAATCAGGATTAATGAGACGGTGGAGGAATCTCAAAGCCCAGTGCAGTTCCGGCTGGCAGCTACCTCGCCACGGCAGCCACGCTCTGAAGTGGCGGCCGCGGCAGCGGCTGCTACCTGGATATCCTCAGGCGGTCTCTGAAATACCTGCCACTTTGCAGATAACTAGGTAGCACTGGCCTTTTCTCCACCGCCCCTGTCGCTGGTCCGGGTTCCTCACTTCCCGGGGGATGCTCACGCAATGCTGGGCAGATCCGGCCACGGAGCAGCTCTCTAGAAAAATCCCCCAGTCTGTCCCTCCTTTATTTTATTTAAGTATTTAATTATTTCGTTTCTATACTGCCCAAGAGCTGAAGCTCTCTGGGCGGTTCACCAGAATTAAAACCACGTGAACACTTAAAACGACAATATAAAAGGACAGCCAGAATAAAACCAAGCAGCAATGCTGATATTATTTATTTATTTATTTATATATCGCTCCCCATTGAAAAATTTCGGAGCGGTGTACAAGATAAAATGAAAATAAAAACAGAATAAAACACTTAAAACAATTTTTTAAAAGAAGCAAATACAGAGACTCAAGGCTGCATGTTAAAGAAAGGCTTCCTGGAATAAAGATGTTTTCAGGAGGCGCCGAAAGGAGTACAAGGTTGACGCCTGCCTGACCTCCAGAGGCAGGGAATTCCACAGGAGGGGGGCCACCACGCTGAAGGCTCTTCCCCTGGTGGATTCCAATCGGAGGATGGATCTATGTGGAACCACCAGGAGCAGGCCCTTGCATGACCTCAGTGACCGGGCAGGTTGGTAAGGGAGAAGGCGCTAACTCAGGTATCCTGGTCCCAAGTTGTTTAGGGCTTTGTACACAAGTACAAGAACCTTCAACCTGGCCCGGTAGCGAATAGGCAGCCAGGGAAGTTCCCTCAGCAGAGGAGTTACATGCTGGAAAGGGGCAGCTCCAGACAACAGCCGAGCTGCAGCGTTCTGCACTAGCTCCAGCTTCTGGAGCAGCTTCAAGGGCAGCCCCACATAGAGCACATTGCAGTAATCCAACCTTGAGGTTACCAATGCCTGTACCACCGTGGTCAAGCTATCCCTGTCCAGGAGAGGCCGTAGTTGGCGAACCAACTGAAGATGGTAAAAGGAACTCCGAGCTGTGGTGGCTACTTGAGCCTCCAACGACAGAAATGGGTCTAAGAGTACCCCCAAACTACAAACCTGATCTTTCAGAGGCAGAGCAACCAGTGCAGCCCCATCCAGAACAGGCAACGAGCCTGTCTCCCGAACTCAGGAACCACTCACCCACAGGGCTTCTGCCTTGGCAGGATTCAGTCTCAGTGTATTGGCCCTCATCCAGCCCATTACTGTATTTAAAATACAGATTTAAAACAACAGAGCTAAAAAAACAGGATTCTTCACCTGGCGCCAAAAGGAGTACAACGTAGGTGCCAGGTGAACCTCTCTAGGGAGCTCATTCTACAGCCGGGGTGCCACAGCAGAGAAGGCCCTCCTCCTGGTATCCACCTACCTCACTTCCTTTGGCAGGGGCTCCCAGAGAGGGACCCCTTAAGATGATGTTAGGAATCTTTAGTGGGAGACCCCAGATTTAAGGCTCCCCCTGAAATGCAGCATGTCTCTCTTTTCAAACAGCGTCATTCTAGTCCCTCTTTAACTTCAGTTGCAAAGGACTGATGCAATTCCTATGCAATTCTCACTGGGGATGGTTGGGGACAGGGTTGGGAGAGGAGTTAAACTGCTGCTGAGAAGTAGTGATTTGTCCCATATCTGCCACGTGCATTGACTAGGGAGTGGCGACTTTTGAGGAGACCACTCTAGCCATCTCTCTGTGCCCTGGCGGACTGAAGGAGCAAGACACACGCCCCTCCCCAAAGGGGTTGCTCACATTTCTTTCCGGCCTTCCAGGTGGGAAACTGTACAGCCACCTTTGCAGAGGTAATTTAACGCTGATCACGAGAAACCTTTGAGAATGAGCGAGACAAACCCAGAAGGGTAGCCACAGAGAGCTGCGAATACAAACACACTCACACCCACACACCCACACACACCCCAAGTCCCCTTCTCAGCATCAAGGAAGCAGTGATGCAGCTTTGCAACGCCTCGGGAAAACGTGCCCATCCTGTCCTCCTATTGCTTGTGCGGTTCCCACCACCTTTCATCTCTCCATCACCTTTATCTCCCAACTTCAGGTGATCCATCTCACCACTAAAAAGAAGGGGGGATAACGGGGGAGGGGAGAGATTGTGTCTCCAACGCTGCCGTTTTCAAGCAAGACAAATCGAAAAGAGAAGTGGGGCTCGGATGGAGACGCCGGCGGACGGATGTTGTGCTTGGTGAAGAAGGTGATAAAGAAAAGAGTCCAACCAATTGTCACAAGTAGAACAAGTAGAAGGGGAGACAGGTCCCAGGAAGGGGGCGGGGAAGGAATCCGCATGCTTTGCCTGCCAGAGATGTAGAAGCGGTTTCTGCACAAGGCAAGCAGCGAGAACGGATCTGAGGCCTCCCAAACCACTCAAAAACTCCCCTCCCCTCTGGATGTTAGTGTGCAAAACTATGGGTTGCTCAGAGTGCTAAAATCCGTAAACCAAGGAAGAATGAAACTGCACCTTCCTTCGTATACGGAGGGACTCGTCTTCACACATTACATTCATAGTTTTTTTTGGGGGGGGGACTACTTAATCAATCTCTCCCTCTCTCTCTCTCTCTCTCTTTCTCAATCACTCTCACTCTCTCTCACTCTCACTCAGTCTCATTCTCTCTCTCACTCTCTCTCACACACACTCTCTCTCACACACACTCTCACTCACTCTCACTCACACTCACACTCACACTCTCTCTCTCTCTTTCTCTTTCTCTCTTTCTCACTCTCTCTCTCTCTCTCTCTCTCTCTCTCTCTCTCTCTCTCTCTCTCTTTCTCTTTTTCCTCTTCCCTCCTGGACTCCTGTTCCTTGTGTGTCATGTCTTTATTAGACTGTAAGCCTGAGGGCAGGGACTGTCTTTTTTGCTAACTGATTGTAAGCCGCTCCAAGAGCCTTTTTTGGCTGAGGAGCGGGGAATAAATATGATAAATAAATAAACGTTCATCATATATATATATATATATATATATATATATATATATATATATATGTCCCTGGATACACCCCCATCAGGAAAAACTTCCTAACTGTTAGAGCAGTGCGACGGTGGAATCAGTTACCTAGGGAGGTTGTGGGTTCTCCCACACTAGAGGCCTTCAAGAGGCAGCTGGACAAGCATCTGTCAGGGATGCTTTAGGGTGGATTCCTGCATTGAGCAGGGGGTTGGACTCGATGGCCTTGTAGGCCCCTTCCAACTCTGCTATTCTATGATTCTATGATATGTGCTGTGCACGCCTATGGCCAACGCTCTGTGGATAAAGCTGGGTCCCGCTTCAATTCCTGTGCATCCTGAAGATCCACTCCATGTTCAGCGTTATCTTCGGGCTCCCGTTCCTTTTTCACAGCCCCAAAGCCAGCAGGATTCAAGCAGCTGCGGCAGGTCCCTGGCGCACAGCCTCCGTCGAGGATGTCATCTTCTCCCGCTCGCCGGGTGAGGGACACAGAAGCTTGATTGCAATGCAACGCATCACTTCTGCCTTTCTCCCTAATGAGACAAAATAAATTTACGCCGTGTTGTCCCCCCACACACACACGCTCCCGCCCCGCTCCAAAGCAGAAGCAGTTTTTACGGTAGTTTAGACAACCTCCGCTCTCGGCCGAGCTGCGCAGTGCTCGCAAGCTGACTGCATTTTTATGAGCTGACTTGTTATATGCCAGCAAAGTATGCAAAATATGTCAGGCCGAAGCGGAGATTGGAATCGAAATTACTCTAATTACGTGTAATAATTTTTTTGCGTTCCTGCATAAAACAGTGTTTGGCTTTTTACAAGAGGGGGAAAAAAATTAGTGCCGTTGCAATAGTTAAAAGACAAATCATTTAGCAATGTTCTGGGGTGGGAGCTTTATTAGACCAACTCCTTCTGCAAGGATTGGAGTGGTTGGATGGCGGGGTCACGAAAGCCTTCCCGCCTGCAAAGGTGGCTGCCGTGACGGGGAGTTAATCGTTCGGCATGAGCCAGGTAGCCAAAAGCATCTTCTGGGTTGCCAAGAGCTCCCTTTGCTATTTTTACGCATTGCTTCCTGGTCACTGGGGCTTCTTCCCACTGGGATTTGAAAATATGGGACAGATCAGAGGATTGGAACCAGAGGAGGTTGCTGGCTCTAGTTTCGGTGGGGCAGAGAGTCCATTCTGGGGTTTAGTGCAATCAGCCAGAAGTCAAAATTTATTTATTTATTTATTTATTATTGCATTTATATCTCACCGTTTTTCCTACAAGGAACCCAAGGCGGCGTACATAATCCTCCTCCTCTCCATTTTATCCTCACAACAACAACCCTGCGAGGTGGGTTGGGCTGAGATTATGCGACTGGCCCAAAGTTACCCCGTGGGTTTCCATGGCTGAGCGGGGACTTGAACCCAGATCTCCCGACTCCCAGTCCGACACTCTAGCCACTACACCACGCCGGCTCTCCAATGAGCTATCCAAGGTCCTAGACCCGTTTTGAGGAATAGGGTTCAGCATCTTGGATAGCTCCTTCAGCCATCTGGCTGGTTGCAAGTAAACCCCCAAATGGAATCTCTACCCCAACAAACCTGGAGCCACCAGTCTCCCCTGATTAAACCCTCAGTGCGCCACGCCTGGTGTGCGTAGAGCAGCTCAATGCGCCTGAGTGCTGAGGCCAGGGACTTGGGTTTTTGCCTTGTTTTTCATCACTGATGCTAAGCAGGCATGAAATGGTTTAAACCAGTAATTCCCAAAGAGTGAGCCAAAGCACACGCTGTCGTGCTGGGGAAAGGCTGGCAGCTTTCCCCTTGAAACAAAAGGAATAAATGATGCAAAATTTCCCTGATGAGCCTCCACGGAAGAGACTGCTTCCCGCATCTCTGTATGATCCCCTGCTCTGGCTGTTCCTGCTAATCAGCCTCTTCTGTGGGACAGGTAATTCCGCCAGGTGTGACTGGATGAGCAATCCAGAACTCTCAAGGCAAATGTGTAGCCGAATTATCTGCGCTCCAGTGAGTCTCCCCATTGCATCTCTGTATGATCCCCTGCCCTGGGCTGATCTTCTTTCGCCAAGAGGCAGGCCAACTCAGCAATGCAAGGCCAGGGGATACTTCCATTTGCACACTCTGAGAACCAACCTTCTCAGGTGTAAGAAAGAAGCGGGGCTGTTGTGACCCAGGGGTTCAGATCCCTGTACAAGCAACAGGAAGGTCTGAGGACTCCAAAGAGAAGGAAGGTGGGATGTGGGAGTCTTCCCCCGAATGAACCCTGGAGGTGTCTGCTTAGCCAGAGGTCTCCAAGAAAGGATCCCACAGATCAGCAGTCACCCTGAATGACCAGCTGAGCAAGAAAAAAACCCTCCTTCATCCTCCCAATGCCTGAAGAATTGATCACTTTATGCTTCACTTGAAGTTGTCCGAGGGCCCCTCCCTTGCCTGAACTATCACTCTGCTTTAGAACATAAGAAGGGCCCTGCTGGATCAGACCGAGGGTCCATCGAGTCCAGCACTCTGTTCACACAGGGGCCAAACAGCTGTAGATCAAGATCCCACAAGCAGGACGCAAATGTGACAGCACCCTCCCACACATGTTCCCCTGCAACTGGCGTACGTAGGCTTATTGTGTCCGCTTTCCCAGTTCCCCCATGGACTTCGCCTGGAACGAGGATATGAACCTATCATTTTAATCAAATGTAACCGGTACAGTTCCGTTATCAGAATTTGGGAAATGCTGGGTTGAAGGGCCATTGCCACAATGTGCACTATGATCACAGCTTCACCTTGCACCAGTACCAACCACTGAGCTGATTGCTGGCTCAGTCTCCTGCTGAATCTTGCCTTGTGCAAGCCTCCTCCAACTCCTCCTCCTCCTCCTCCTCCTCCTCCTCCTCCTTCTCCTTCTCATCCTCCTCCTCCTTCTCCATCTCCTTCTTCTCCATCACCTCCCTCCTCCTCTTCCTCCTTCTCCTTTTCCTCCTCCTCCTCCTCCTTCTTTTCCATCTCCTTCTTCTCCATCACCTCCTCCTCCTCCTCCTCCTCCTCCTCCTTCTCCATCACCTCCTCCTCCTTCTCCATCACCTCCTCCTCCTCCTCCTTCTCCTTCTCCTTCTCCTCCTCCTCCTCCTCCTCCTTCTCCTTCTCCTCCTCCTCCTCCTCCTCCTCCTCCTCCTCCTCCTCCTTCTCCATCTCCTTCTTCTCCATCACCTCCTCCTCCTCCTCCTCCTCCTCCTCCTCCTCCTCCTCTTTTTCCATCACCACCTCCTCCTCCTCCTCCTCCTCCTTCTTCTCCATCTCCTTCTCCGTCACCTCCTCCTCCTTCTCCTCCTCCTTCTCCATCACCTCCTCCTCCTCCTTCTCCATCTCCTTCTTCTCCATCACCTCCTCCTCCTCCTTCTCTCCTCCTCCTCCTCCTTCTCCTCCTCCTCCTTCTCCTCCTCCTCCTTCTCCATCTCCTTCTTCTCCATCACCACCTCCTCCTTCTCCTTCTCCTCCTCCTCTTCCTCCTCCTCTTCCTCCTCCTCTTCCTCCTCCTCCTCCTCCATCTCCTCCTCCTCCTCCTCCTCCTCCTCCTCCTCCTCCTCCTCCTCCTCCCACATGGCACATACAGACTTTCCCCCCCAAAATGTTGCATCTGTCTCCTTCAGCTCCACAGCTGCCATCCCCCACCACCCCAATTAATTCAGCGCACAAAAGCCCCTGTCGTGATTTGCCTTGATCAACTCCTTCCCCCACAGTTGGAGTTTTTTGGAGCCCGGTTTTAGGTTGCTGAGATAATTTTTAAAAACTTCATTTGGGTGGAACCGAGGAAGGAAGAGTCACCTTTGCCACATTGTTTCACTCTCTGCAATGGGGCTCAGATGAAAGGATTAATAAAATGTTAGGATGTCTGCAGCGTGTCGCAGGGCAGCTTGGTGAACCACAAAGGCCATGCTGCAGAAGTCTATCAAATTGTGAACAGTCAAGGCAGGAACCTTAAGATCGTAAGAACATCAGAGGAGCCCTGCTGGATCAGACCGAGGGTCCATCTAGTCCACCACTCTGTTCACACAGTCGTCGACCAGCTCTTGGCCAGGGACCAACCAAACAGG
>NW_026948448.1:0-12411 GCF_023053635.1 Elgaria multicarinata webbii | reverse complement strand
CTTCAGGTTATTTTCAGCGTTTAGCACTTTGAAATCTTTTAGACTTTAGCGTTTGCTCTTTGAACGTTTAGCCCCTTGACTTCAGGTTATTTTCAGCGTTTAGCACTTTGAAATCTTTCAGTCTTTAGCGTTTGCTCTTTGAACGTTTAGCCCCTTGACTTCAGGTTATTTTCAGCGTTTAGCACTTTGAAATCTTTCAGTCTTTAGCGTTTGCTCTTTGAACGTTTAGCCCCTTGACTTCAGGTTATTTTCAGCGTTTAGCACTTTGAAATCTTTCAGTCTTTAGCGTTTGCTCTTTGAACGTTTAGCACTTTGAAATCTTTCAGTCTTTAGCGTTTGCTCTTTGAACGTTTAGCACTTTGAAATCTTTCAGTCTTTAGCGTTTGCTCTTTGAACGTTTAGCACTTTGAAATCTTTTAGACTTTAGCGTTTGCTCTTTGAACAGTTAGGGTTAGGGTTAGGGTTAGGGTTAGGGTTAGGGTTAGGGTTAGGGTTAGGGTTAGGGTTAGGGTTAGGGTTAGGGTTAGGGTTAGGGTTAGGGTTAGGGTTAGGGTTAGGGTTAGGGTTAGGGTTAGGGTTAGGGTTAGGGTTAGGGTTAGGGTTAGGGTTAGGGTTAGGGTTAGGGTTAGGGTTAGGGTTAGGGTTAGGGTTAGGGTTAGGGTTAGGGTTAGGGTTAGGGTTAGGGTTAGGGTTAGGGTTAGGGTTAGGGTTAGGGTTAGGGTTAGGGTTAGGGTTAGGGTTAGGGTTAGGGTTAGGGTTAGGGTTAGGGTTAGGGTTAGGGTTAGGGTTAGGGTTAGGGTTAGGGTTAGGGTTAGGGTTAGGGTTAGGGTTAGGGTTAGGGTTAGGGTTAGGGTTAGGGTTAGGGTTAGGGTTAGGGTTAGGGTTAGGGTTAGGGTTAGGGTTAGGGTTAGGGTTAGGGTTAGGGTTAGGGTTAGGGTTAGGGTTAGGGTTAGGGTTAGGGTTAGGGTTAGGGTTAGGGTTAGGGTTAGGGTTAGGGTTAGGGTTAGGGTTAGGGTTAGGGTTAGGGTTAGGGTTAGGGTTAGGGTTAGGGTTAGGGTTAGGGTTAGGGTTAGGGTTAGGGTTAGGGTTAGGGTTAGGGTTAGGGTTAGGGTTAGGGTTAGGGTTAGGGTTAGGGTTAGGGTTAGGGTTAGGGTTAGGGTTAGGGTTAGGGTTAGGGTTAGGGTTAGGGTTAGGGTTAGGGTTAGGGTTAGGGTTAGGGTTAGGGTTAGGGTTAGGGTTAGGGTTAGGGTTAGGGTTAGGGTTAGGGTTAGGGTTAGGGTTAGGGTTAGGGTTAGGGTTAGGGTTAGGGTTAGGGTTAGGGTTAGGGTTAGGGTTAGGGTTAGGGTTAGGGTTAGGGTTAGGGTTAGGGTTAGGGTTAGGGTTAGGGTTAGGGTTAGGGTTAGGGTTAGGGTTAGGGTTAGGGTTAGGGTTAGGGTTAGGGTTAGGGTTAGGGTTAGGGTTAGGGTTAGGGTTAGGGTTAGGGTTAGGGTTAGGGTTAGGGTTAGGGTTAGGGTTAGGGTTAGGGTTAGGGTTAGGGTTAGGGTTAGGGTTAGGGTTAGGGTTAGGGTTAGGGTTAGGGTTAGGGTTAGGGTTAGGGTTAGGGTTAGGGTTAGGGTTAGGGTTAGGGTTAGGGTTAGGGTTAGGGTTAGGGTTAGGGTTAGGGTTAGGGTTAGGGTTAGGGTTAGGGTTAGGGTTAGGGTTAGGGTTAGGGTTAGGGTTAGGGTTAGGGTTAGGGTTAGGGTTAGGGTTAGGGTTAGGGTTAGGGTTAGGGTTAGGGTTAGGGTTAGGGTTAGGGTTAGGGTTAGGGTTAGGGTTAGGGTTAGGGTTAGGGTTAGGGTTAGGGTTAGGGTTAGGGTTAGGGTTAGGGTTAGGGTTAGGGTTAGGGTTAGGGTTAGGGTTAGGGTTAGGGTTAGGGTTAGGGTTAGGGTTAGGGTTAGGGTTAGGGTTAGGGTTAGGGTTAGGGTTAGGGTTAGGGTTAGGGTTAGGGTTAGGGTTAGGGTTAGGGTTAGGGTTAGGGTTAGGGTTAGGGTTAGGGTTAGGGTTAGGGTTAGGGTTAGGGTTAGGGTTAGGGTTAGGGTTAGGGTTAGGGTTAGGGTTAGGGTTAGGGTTAGGGTTAGGGTTAGGGTTAGGGTTAGGGTTAGGGTTAGGGTTAGGGTTAGGGTTAGGGTTAGGGTTAGGGTTAGGGTTAGGGTTAGGGTTAGGGTTAGGGTTAGGGTTAGGGTTAGGGTTAGGGTTAGGGTTAGGGTTAGGGTTAGGGTTAGGGTTAGGGTTAGGGTTAGGGTTAGGGTTAGGGTTAGGGTTAGGGTTAGGGTTAGGGTTAGGGTTAGGGTTAGGGTTAGGGTTAGGGTTAGGGTTAGGGTTAGGGTTAGGGTTAGGGTTAGGGTTAGGGTTAGGGTTAGGGTTAGGGTTAGGGTTAGGGTTAGGGTTAGGGTTAGGGTTAGGGTTAGGGTTAGGGTTAGGGTTAGGGTTAGGGTTAGGGTTAGGGTTAGGGTTAGGGTTAGGGTTAGGGTTAGGGTTAGGGTTAGGGTTAGGGTTAGGGTTAGGGTTAGGGTTAGGGTTAGGGTTAGGGTTAGGGTTAGGGTTAGGGTTAGGGTTAGGGTTAGGGTTAGGGTTAGGGTTAGGGTTAGGGTTAGGGTTAGGGTTAGGGTTAGGGTTAGGGTTAGGGTTAGGGTTAGGGTTAGGGTTAGGGTTAGGGTTAGGGTTAGGGTTAGGGTTAGGGTTAGGGTTAGGGTTAGGGTTAGGGTTAGGGTTAGGGTTAGGGTTAGGGTTAGGGTTAGGGTTAGGGTTAGGGTTAGGGTTAGGGTTAGGGTTAGGGTTAGGGTTAGGGTTAGGGTTAGGGTTAGGGTTAGGGTTAGGGTTAGGGTTAGGGTTAGGGTTAGGGTTAGGGTTAGGGTTAGGGTTAGGGTTAGGGTTAGGGTTAGGGTTAGGGTTAGGGTTAGGGTTAGGGTTAGGGTTAGGGTTAGGGTTAGGGTTAGGGTTAGGGTTAGGGTTAGGGTTAGGGTTAGGGTTAGGGTTAGGGTTAGGGTTAGGGTTAGGGTTAGGGTTAGGGTTAGGGTTAGGGTTAGGGTTAGGGTTAGGGTTAGGGTTAGGGTTAGGGTTAGGGTTAGGGTTAGGGTTAGGGTTAGGGTTAGGGTTAGGGTTAGGGTTAGGGTTAGGGTTAGGGTTAGGGTTAGGGTTAGGGTTAGGGTTAGGGTTAGGGTTAGGGTTAGGGTTAGGGTTAGGGTTAGGGTTAGGGTTAGGGTTAGGGTTAGGGTTAGGGTTAGGGTTAGGGTTAGGGTTAGGGTTAGGGTTAGGGTTAGGGTTAGGGTTAGGGTTAGGGTTAGGGTTAGGGTTAGGGTTAGGGTTAGGGTTAGGGTTAGGGTTAGGGTTAGGGTTAGGGTTAGGGTTAGGGTTAGGGTTAGGGTTAGGGTTAGGGTTAGGGTTAGGGTTAGGGTTAGGGTTAGGGTTAGGGTTAGGGTTAGGGTTAGGGTTAGGGTTAGGGTTAGGGTTAGGGTTAGGGTTAGGGTTAGGGTTAGGGTTAGGGTTAGGGTTAGGGTTAGGGTTAGGGTTAGGGTTAGGGTTAGGGTTAGGGTTAGGGTTAGGGTTAGGGTTAGGGTTAGGGTTAGGGTTAGGGTTAGGGTTAGGGTTAGGGTTAGGGTTAGGGTTAGGGTTAGGGTTAGGGTTAGGGTTAGGGTTAGGGTTAGGGTTAGGGTTAGGGTTAGGGTTAGGGTTAGGGTTAGGGTTAGGGTTAGGGTTAGGGTTAGGGTTAGGGTTAGGGTTAGGGTTAGGGTTAGGGTTAGGGTTAGGGTTAGGGTTAGGGTTAGGGTTAGGGTTAGGGTTAGGGTTAGGGTTAGGGTTAGGGTTAGGGTTAGGGTTAGGGTTAGGGTTAGGGTTAGGGTTAGGGTTAGGGTTAGGGTTAGGGTTAGGGTTAGGGTTAGGGTTAGGGTTAGGGTTAGGGTTAGGGTTAGGGTTAGGGTTAGGGTTAGGGTTAGGGTTAGGGTTAGGGTTAGGGTTAGGGTTAGGGTTAGGGTTAGGGTTAGGGTTAGGGTTAGGGTTAGGGTTAGGGTTAGGGTTAGGGTTAGGGTTAGGGTTAGGGTTAGGGTTAGGGTTAGGGTTAGGGTTAGGGTTAGGGTTAGGGTTAGGGTTAGGGTTAGGGTTAGGGTTAGGGTTAGGGTTAGGGTTAGGGTTAGGGTTAGGGTTAGGGTTAGGGTTAGGGTTAGGGTTAGGGTTAGGGTTAGGGTTAGGGTTAGGGTTAGGGTTAGGGTTAGGGTTAGGGTTAGGGTTAGGGTTAGGGTTAGGGTTAGGGTTAGGGTTAGGGTTAGGGTTAGGGTTAGGGTTAGGGTTAGGGTTAGGGTTAGGGTTAGGGTTAGGGTTAGGGTTAGGGTTAGGGTTAGGGTTAGGGTTAGGGTTAGGGTTAGGGTTAGGGTTAGGGTTAGGGTTAGGGTTAGGGTTAGGGTTAGGGTTAGGGTTAGGGTTAGGGTTAGGGTTAGGGTTAGGGTTAGGGTTAGGGTTAGGGTTAGGGTTAGGGTTAGGGTTAGGGTTAGGGTTAGGGTTAGGGTTAGGGTTAGGGTTAGGGTTAGGGTTAGGGTTAGGGTTAGGGTTAGGGTTAGGGTTAGGGTTAGGGTTAGGGTTAGGGTTAGGGTTAGGGTTAGGGTTAGGGTTAGGGTTAGGGTTAGGGTTAGGGTTAGGGTTAGGGTTAGGGTTAGGGTTAGGGTTAGGGTTAGGGTTAGGGTTAGGGTTAGGGTTAGGGTTAGGGTTAGGGTTAGGGTTAGGGTTAGGGTTAGGGTTAGGGTTAGGGTTAGGGTTAGGGTTAGGGTTAGGGTTAGGGTTAGGGTTAGGGTTAGGGTTAGGGTTAGGGTTAGGGTTAGGGTTAGGGTTAGGGTTAGGGTTAGGGTTAGGGTTAGGGTTAGGGTTAGGGTTAGGGTTAGGGTTAGGGTTAGGGTTAGGGTTAGGGTTAGGGTTAGGGTTAGGGTTAGGGTTAGGGTTAGGGTTAGGGTTAGGGTTAGGGTTAGGGTTAGGGTTAGGGTTAGGGTTAGGGTTAGGGTTAGGGTTAGGGTTAGGGTTAGGGTTAGGGTTAGGGTTAGGGTTAGGGTTAGGGTTAGGGTTAGGGTTAGGGTTAGGGTTAGGGTTAGGGTTAGGGTTAGGGTTAGGGTTAGGGTTAGGGTTAGGGTTAGGGTTAGGGTTAGGGTTAGGGTTAGGGTTAGGGTTAGGGTTAGGGTTAGGGTTAGGGTTAGGGTTAGGGTTAGGGTTAGGGTTAGGGTTAGGGTTAGGGTTAGGGTTAGGGTTAGGGTTAGGGTTAGGGTTAGGGTTAGGGTTAGGGTTAGGGTTAGGGTTAGGGTTAGGGTTAGGGTTAGGGTTAGGGTTAGGGTTAGGGTTAGGGTTAGGGTTAGGGTTAGGGTTAGGGTTAGGGTTAGGGTTAGGGTTAGGGTTAGGGTTAGGGTTAGGGTTAGGGTTAGGGTTAGGGTTAGGGTTAGGGTTAGGGTTAGGGTTAGGGTTAGGGTTAGGGTTAGGGTTAGGGTTAGGGTTAGGGTTAGGGTTAGGGTTAGGGTTAGGGTTAGGGTTAGGGTTAGGGTTAGGGTTAGGGTTAGGGTTAGGGTTAGGGTTAGGGTTAGGGTTAGGGTTAGGGTTAGGGTTAGGGTTAGGGTTAGGGTTAGGGTTAGGGTTAGGGTTAGGGTTAGGGTTAGGGTTAGGGTTAGGGTTAGGGTTAGGGTTAGGGTTAGGGTTAGGGTTAGGGTTAGGGTTAGGGTTAGGGTTAGGGTTAGGGTTAGGGTTAGGGTTAGGGTTAGGGTTAGGGTTAGGGTTAGGGTTAGGGTTAGGGTTAGGGTTAGGGTTAGGGTTAGGGTTAGGGTTAGGGTTAGGGTTAGGGTTAGGGTTAGGGTTAGGGTTAGGGTTAGGGTTAGGGTTAGGGTTAGGGTTAGGGTTAGGGTTAGGGTTAGGGTTAGGGTTAGGGTTAGGGTTAGGGTTAGGGTTAGGGTTAGGGTTAGGGTTAGGGTTAGGGTTAGGGTTAGGGTTAGGGTTAGGGTTAGGGTTAGGGTTAGGGTTAGGGTTAGGGTTAGGGTTAGGGTTAGGGTTAGGGTTAGGGTTAGGGTTAGGGTTAGGGTTAGGGTTAGGGTTAGGGTTAGGGTTAGGGTTAGGGTTAGGGTTAGGGTTAGGGTTAGGGTTAGGGTTAGGGTTAGGGTTAGGGTTAGGGTTAGGGTTAGGGTTAGGGTTAGGGTTAGGGTTAGGGTTAGGGTTAGGGTTAGGGTTAGGGTTAGGGTTAGGGTTAGGGTTAGGGTTAGGGTTAGGGTTAGGGTTAGGGTTAGGGTTAGGGTTAGGGTTAGGGTTAGGGTTAGGGTTAGGGTTAGGGTTAGGGTTAGGGTTAGGGTTAGGGTTAGGGTTAGGGTTAGGGTTAGGGTTAGGGTTAGGGTTAGGGTTAGGGTTAGGGTTAGGGTTAGGGTTAGGGTTAGGGTTAGGGTTAGGGTTAGGGTTAGGGTTAGGGTTAGGGTTAGGGTTAGGGTTAGGGTTAGGGTTAGGGTTAGGGTTAGGGTTAGGGTTAGGGTTAGGGTTAGGGTTAGGGTTAGGGTTAGGGTTAGGGTTAGGGTTAGGGTTAGGGTTAGGGTTAGGGTTAGGGTTAGGGTTAGGGTTAGGGTTAGGGTTAGGGTTAGGGTTAGGGTTAGGGTTAGGGTTAGGGTTAGGGTTAGGGTTAGGGTTAGGGTTAGGGTTAGGGTTAGGGTTAGGGTTAGGGTTAGGGTTAGGGTTAGGGTTAGGGTTAGGGTTAGGGTTAGGGTTAGGGTTAGGGTTAGGGTTAGGGTTAGGGTTAGGGTTAGGGTTAGGGTTAGGGTTAGGGTTAGGGTTAGGGTTAGGGTTAGGGTTAGGGTTAGGGTTAGGGTTAGGGTTAGGGTTAGGGTTAGGGTTAGGGTTAGGGTTAGGGTTAGGGTTAGGGTTAGGGTTAGGGTTAGGGTTAGGGTTAGGGTTAGGGTTAGGGTTAGGGTTAGGGTTAGGGTTAGGGTTAGGGTTAGGGTTAGGGTTAGGGTTAGGGTTAGGGTTAGGGTTAGGGTTAGGGTTAGGGTTAGGGTTAGGGTTAGGGTTAGGGTTAGGGTTAGGGTTAGGGTTAGGGTTAGGGTTAGGGTTAGGGTTAGGGTTAGGGTTAGGGTTAGGGTTAGGGTTAGGGTTAGGGTTAGGGTTAGGGTTAGGGTTAGGGTTAGGGTTAGGGTTAGGGTTAGGGTTAGGGTTAGGGTTAGGGTTAGGGTTAGGGTTAGGGTTAGGGTTAGGGTTAGGGTTAGGGTTAGGGTTAGGGTTAGGGTTAGGGTTAGGGTTAGGGTTAGGGTTAGGGTTAGGGTTAGGGTTAGGGTTAGGGTTAGGGTTAGGGTTAGGGTTAGGGTTAGGGTTAGGGTTAGGGTTAGGGTTAGGGTTAGGGTTAGGGTTAGGGTTAGGGTTAGGGTTAGGGTTAGGGTTAGGGTTAGGGTTAGGGTTAGGGTTAGGGTTAGGGTTAGGGTTAGGGTTAGGGTTAGGGTTAGGGTTAGGGTTAGGGTTAGGGTTAGGGTTAGGGTTAGGGTTAGGGTTAGGGTTAGGGTTAGGGTTAGGGTTAGGGTTAGGGTTAGGGTTAGGGTTAGGGTTAGGGTTAGGGTTAGGGTTAGGGTTAGGGTTAGGGTTAGGGTTAGGGTTAGGGTTAGGGTTAGGGTTAGGGTTAGGGTTAGGGTTAGGGTTAGGGTTAGGGTTAGGGTTAGGGTTAGGGTTAGGGTTAGGGTTAGGGTTAGGGTTAGGGTTAGGGTTAGGGTTAGGGTTAGGGTTAGGGTTAGGGTTAGGGTTAGGGTTAGGGTTAGGGTTAGGGTTAGGGTTAGGGTTAGGGTTAGGGTTAGGGTTAGGGTTAGGGTTAGGGTTAGGGTTAGGGTTAGGGTTAGGGTTAGGGTTAGGGTTAGGGTTAGGGTTAGGGTTAGGGTTAGGGTTAGGGTTAGGGTTAGGGTTAGGGTTAGGGTTAGGGTTAGGGTTAGGGTTAGGGTTAGGGTTAGGGTTAGGGTTAGGGTTAGGGTTAGGGTTAGGGTTAGGGTTAGGGTTAGGGTTAGGGTTAGGGTTAGGGTTAGGGTTAGGGTTAGGGTTAGGGTTAGGGTTAGGGTTAGGGTTAGGGTTAGGGTTAGGGTTAGGGTTAGGGTTAGGGTTAGGGTTAGGGTTAGGGTTAGGGTTAGGGTTAGGGTTAGGGTTAGGGTTAGGGTTAGGGTTAGGGTTAGGGTTAGGGTTAGGGTTAGGGTTAGGGTTAGGGTTAGGGTTAGGGTTAGGGTTAGGGTTAGGGTTAGGGTTAGGGTTAGGGTTAGGGTTAGGGTTAGGGTTAGGGTTAGGGTTAGGGTTAGGGTTAGGGTTAGGGTTAGGGTTAGGGTTAGGGTTAGGGTTAGGGTTAGGGTTAGGGTTAGGGTTAGGGTTAGGGTTAGGGTTAGGGTTAGGGTTAGGGTTAGGGTTAGGGTTAGGGTTAGGGTTAGGGTTAGGGTTAGGGTTAGGGTTAGGGTTAGGGTTAGGGTTAGGGTTAGGGTTAGGGTTAGGGTTAGGGTTAGGGTTAGGGTTAGGGTTAGGGTTAGGGTTAGGGTTAGGGTTAGGGTTAGGGTTAGGGTTAGGGTTAGGGTTAGGGTTAGGGTTAGGGTTAGGGTTAGGGTTAGGGTTAGGGTTAGGGTTAGGGTTAGGGTTAGGGTTAGGGTTAGGGTTAGGGTTAGGGTTAGGGTTAGGGTTAGGGTTAGGGTTAGGGTTAGGGTTAGGGTTAGGGTTAGGGTTAGGGTTAGGGTTAGGGTTAGGGTTAGGGTTAGGGTTAGGGTTAGGGTTAGGGTTAGGGTTAGGGTTAGGGTTAGGGTTAGGGTTAGGGTTAGGGTTAGGGTTAGGGTTAGGGTTAGGGTTAGGGTTAGGGTTAGGGTTAGGGTTAGGGTTAGGGTTAGGGTTAGGGTTAGGGTTAGGGTTAGGGTTAGGGTTAGGGTTAGGGTTAGGGTTAGGGTTAGGGTTAGGGTTAGGGTTAGGGTTAGGGTTAGGGTTAGGGTTAGGGTTAGGGTTAGGGTTAGGGTTAGGGTTAGGGTTAGGGTTAGGGTTAGGGTTAGGGTTAGGGTTAGGGTTAGGGTTAGGGTTAGGGTTAGGGTTAGGGTTAGGGTTAGGGTTAGGGTTAGGGTTAGGGTTAGGGTTAGGGTTAGGGTTAGGGTTAGGGTTAGGGTTAGGGTTAGGGTTAGGGTTAGGGTTAGGGTTAGGGTTAGGGTTAGGGTTAGGGTTAGGGTTAGGGTTAGGGTTAGGGTTAGGGTTAGGGTTAGGGTTAGGGTTAGGGTTAGGGTTAGGGTTAGGGTTAGGGTTAGGGTTAGGGTTAGGGTTAGGGTTAGGGTTAGGGTTAGGGTTAGGGTTAGGGTTAGGGTTAGGGTTAGGGTTAGGGTTAGGGTTAGGGTTAGGGTTAGGGTTAGGGTTAGGGTTAGGGTTAGGGTTAGGGTTAGGGTTAGGGTTAGGGTTAGGGTTAGGGTTAGGGTTAGGGTTAGGGTTAGGGTTAGGGTTAGGGTTAGGGTTAGGGTTAGGGTTAGGGTTAGGGTTAGGGTTAGGGTTAGGGTTAGGGTTAGGGTTAGGGTTAGGGTTAGGGTTAGGGTTAGGGTTAGGGTTAGGGTTAGGGTTAGGGTTAGGGTTAGGGTTAGGGTTAGGGTTAGGGTTAGGGTTAGGGTTAGGGTTAGGGTTAGGGTTAGGGTTAGGGTTAGGGTTAGGGTTAGGGTTAGGGTTAGGGTTAGGGTTAGGGTTAGGGTTAGGGTTAGGGTTAGGGTTAGGGTTAGGGTTAGGGTTAGGGTTAGGGTTAGGGTTAGGGTTAGGGTTAGGGTTAGGGTTAGGGTTAGGGTTAGGGTTAGGGTTAGGGTTAGGGTTAGGGTTAGGGTTAGGGTTAGGGTTAGGGTTAGGGTTAGGGTTAGGGTTAGGGTTAGGGTTAGGGTTAGGGTTAGGGTTAGGGTTAGGGTTAGGGTTAGGGTTAGGGTTAGGGTTAGGGTTAGGGTTAGGGTTAGGGTTAGGGTTAGGGTTAGGGTTAGGGTTAGGGTTAGGGTTAGGGTTAGGGTTAGGGTTAGGGTTAGGGTTAGGGTTAGGGTTAGGGTTAGGGTTAGGGTTAGGGTTAGGGTTAGGGTTAGGGTTAGGGTTAGGGTTAGGGTTAGGGTTAGGGTTAGGGTTAGGGTTAGGGTTAGGGTTAGGGTTAGGGTTAGGGTTAGGGTTAGGGTTAGGGTTAGGGTTAGGGTTAGGGTTAGGGTTAGGGTTAGGGTTAGGGTTAGGGTTAGGGTTAGGGTTAGGGTTAGGGTTAGGGTTAGGGTTAGGGTTAGGGTTAGGGTTAGGGTTAGGGTTAGGGTTAGGGTTAGGGTTAGGGTTAGGGTTAGGGTTAGGGTTAGGGTTAGGGTTAGGGTTAGGGTTAGGGTTAGGGTTAGGGTTAGGGTTAGGGTTAGGGTTAGGGTTAGGGTTAGGGTTAGGGTTAGGGTTAGGGTTAGGGTTAGGGTTAGGGTTAGGGTTAGGGTTAGGGTTAGGGTTAGGGTTAGGGTTAGGGTTAGGGTTAGGGTTAGGGTTAGGGTTAGGGTTAGGGTTAGGGTTAGGGTTAGGGTTAGGGTTAGGGTTAGGGTTAGGGTTAGGGTTAGGGTTAGGGTTAGGGTTAGGGTTAGGGTTAGGGTTAGGGTTAGGGTTAGGGTTAGGGTTAGGGTTAGGGTTAGGGTTAGGGTTAGGGTTAGGGTTAGGGTTAGGGTTAGGGTTAGGGTTAGGGTTAGGGTTAGGGTTAGGGTTAGGGTTAGGGTTAGGGTTAGGGTTAGGGTTAGGGTTAGGGTTAGGGTTAGGGTTAGGGTTAGGGTTAGGGTTAGGGTTAGGGTTAGGGTTAGGGTTAGGGTTAGGGTTAGGGTTAGGGTTAGGGTTAGGGTTAGGGTTAGGGTTAGGGTTAGGGTTAGGGTTAGGGTTAGGGTTAGGGTTAGGGTTAGGGTTAGGGTTAGGGTTAGGGTTAGGGTTAGGGTTAGGGTTAGGGTTAGGGTTAGGGTTAGGGTTAGGGTTAGGGTTAGGGTTAGGGTTAGGGTTAGGGTTAGGGTTAGGGTTAGGGTTAGGGTTAGGGTTAGGGTTAGGGTTAGGGTTAGGGTTAGGGTTAGGGTTAGGGTTAGGGTTAGGGTTAGGGTTAGGGTTAGGGTTAGGGTTAGGGTTAGGGTTAGGGTTAGGGTTAGGGTTAGGGTTAGGGTTAGGGTTAGGGTTAGGGTTAGGGTTAGGGTTAGGGTTAGGGTTAGGGTTAGGGTTAGGGTTAGGGTTAGGGTTAGGGTTAGGGTTAGGGTTAGGGTTAGGGTTAGGGTTAGGGTTAGGGTTAGGGTTAGGGTTAGGGTTAGGGTTAGGGTTAGGGTTAGGGTTAGGGTTAGGGTTAGGGTTAGGGTTAGGGTTAGGGTTAGGGTTAGGGTTAGGGTTAGGGTTAGGGTTAGGGTTAGGGTTAGGGTTAGGGTTAGGGTTAGGGTTAGGGTTAGGGTTAGGGTTAGGGTTAGGGTTAGGGTTAGGGTTAGGGTTAGGGTTAGGGTTAGGGTTAGGGTTAGGGTTAGGGTTAGGGTTAGGGTTAGGGTTAGGGTTAGGGTTAGGGTTAGGGTTAGGGTTAGGGTTAGGGTTAGGGTTAGGGTTAGGGTTAGGGTTAGGGTTAGGGTTAGGGTTAGGGTTAGGGTTAGGGTTAGGGTTAGGGTTAGGGTTAGGGTTAGGGTTAGGGTTAGGGTTAGGGTTAGGGTTAGGGTTAGGGTTAGGGTTAGGGTTAGGGTTAGGGTTAGGGTTAGGGTTAGGGTTAGGGTTAGGGTTAGGGTTAGGGTTAGGGTTAGGGTTAGGGTTAGGGTTAGGGTTAGGGTTAGGGTTAGGGTTAGGGTTAGGGTTAGGGTTAGGGTTAGGGTTAGGGTTAGGGTTAGGGTTAGGGTTAGGGTTAGGGTTAGGGTTAGGGTTAGGGTTAGGGTTAGGGTTAGGGTTAGGGTTAGGGTTAGGGTTAGGGTTAGGGTTAGGGTTAGGGTTAGGGTTAGGGTTAGGGTTAGGGTTAGGGTTAGGGTTAGGGTTAGGGTTAGGGTTAGGGTTAGGGTTAGGGTTAGGGTTAGGGTTAGGGTTAGGGTTAGGGTTAGGGTTAGGGTTAGGGTTAGGGTTAGGGTTAGGGTTAGGGTTAGGGTTAGGGTTAGGGTTAGGGTTAGGGTTAGGGTTAGGGTTAGGGTTAGGGTTAGGGTTAGGGTTAGGGTTAGGGTTGGGTTAGGGTTAGGGTTAGGGTTAGGGTTGGGTTAGGGTTAGGGTTAGGGTTAGGGTTAGGGTTAGGGTTAGGGTTAGGGTTAGGGTTAGGGTTAGGGTTAGGGTTAGGGTTAGGGTTAGGGTTAGGGTTAGGGTTAGGGTTAGGGTTAGGGTTAGGGTTAGGGTTAGGGTTAGGGTTAGGGTTAGGGTTAGGGTTAGGGTTAGGGTTAGGGTTAGGGTTAGGGTTAGGGTTAGGGTTAGGGTTAGGGTTAG
>NW_026948447.1:0-12108 GCF_023053635.1 Elgaria multicarinata webbii | reverse complement strand
CAATGGATTTCAGAGCATAGTATTGACCACAAGTAAGATCTGCAATGCAGCCACCTGGGCCGGATCTACACTATTGCTTTAAAGCGCTTTATAACAGTTTTATAGTGCTTTAAAGCAGTTAAAGTGCTTTATAACTGTTATAAAGCGCTTTAAAGCAGTAGTGTAGATCCGGCCCTGGTAAATACATTAGTTCAGAACCATAAAGCCCTATTCAGGCGTTTTTGAAGTGTATTGTTTAAACATGCATAGGGTGGGGGCACTCCAGACCCACACCTCTCCTTCATCATAATCATCATGCTGAATGTGTGGTGGACAAGTGTCTGAAGCAAAGAGTCTCCTCTATCCTTGGTGGCTCTCCACACGGTCCAGAACACCAGATAATCAGTGCTCCGGAGTGTGTGGGAAACCCAAGAAAAGAGGAGGCTGTCCACTTCAGACAGTCGCATTCCACATGTTCAGCGCAATAACTAAGTACTTGCTTCCCGTCTCTGACAGCCAAAGTCAGCTGCCCAAGATGGCAGACTCAGCCTAAGGCCAGCCCTGCAAAAATGATGATTAACTCTCTACCAGTGATGGGGGAGAAAATTTCCCAGTTTTCACCAGATCCCTCCCTCCCCATTTTGTAACAATGGATGGCCACCAACTGCAAATACAGTATGAAGCAAGTGTAGCAGTTTCAAAGTTGTAGATGAGTGGAGGTCAGCATTAGGGTGACCATAAGAAAAGGAGGACAGGGCTCCTGTGTATCTTTAACTGTTCTATAGAAAAGGGAATTTCAGCAGGTGTCATTTGTATGCATCCAGCACCTGGTGAAATTCCCTCTTCATCACCACAGTTAAAGCTGCAGGCGCTATATTAGACTAACCAGATACAAAAGAGGGCAGGGCTCCTGCAGCTTTAACTGTTGTGATGAAGGGGGAATTTCACCAGGTGCTGCATGCATACAAATGACAGCTGTTGAAATTCCTTTTTCTATACAACTATTAAAGATACAGGAGCCCTGTTCTCCTTTCCATATGGTCACCCTAGTCAGCAAATCATGCACAGTTCTTTGATTGTTAAAGTGTATTAGTCAACAGTTTTCAGTACCTTTTTCTTTCTTAAATTTAAATATAAAGACTATGCAAAGAGCATTGTTTTTAAACTAGGACAAAAAATTACCAAAAGTACTTCCCAAACCCCACCCCACTAAATTTCACTGTTTTAACTCTGTATTTTAATCGTATATCAATTTTGCTGCGTGGTTTTATCCTAGTTGTGCTTTTTATACTGTATTTTGTATTTGTGCTTTTAACCTGTTGGTTGTTTTATTATGGTTTTAATTTTTGTGAACCACCCAGAGAGCTTCGGCTACTGGGTGGTATAAAACTGTAATAAATAAATAAATTAATAAATGAATATGCCCTGCTTTGGCTGGGTAAGACTCTATGCTAGGCAAATACAATTTACCAGGCAAACATGGATTTTCTTGAGAGAAGTCAGAGACATAGCCAAGGTCAAACACATAGGATATCAATCAAGTCTAATCAGAGTTCCAAAAAAGGCAGAAATTCAAAAGTCAATAACATAGATGTCCAAACATGAATCAGGTAAAAGATACAGGGGCTGCATCAACAGCATTGTTTCCAGCACTGGTTAGGCTGAAACTAAAGGCTTATTCAATGAACAAAAAACCTACGGTTTATAAAACAACGTTAAGGCCGTACAGTTTCCCACCAAGCACCAAAAAGCGGGGAAATTGGGAGTTAAGGCTCGCCAGCCTTAACGCCACATCCTCCCTAAGGAGGCAGAAAGTACCAGTGAAATTCTCATTCTGCCAAAGCAGATAAACCATGAGGACAGGATGGAGAATAGGATATGCAGAGGTGACTGTGGGGTTGTGGAAAACTGATGACGAACAACTTAGAGCCACCTACTTCTTTTTTTGTTTAGAGCAGCCCTTCCCCAACCTGGTGCCCTCCAAAGGTGTTGGACTGCAACGATCTATCATTGCAAGTCAGTATGTCCCATGGTCAGGAATGCTGGGACAGCAGGATGGGGAACGTAGGGCGGCGCCTCCAGGCAAGCCCCCCCCCCCACCCCACCCCGCTTACCTGCTCTGTCACCGTTGGGCCCGGGCTTGAACTGAGCGCCCTGGTGCACCTGGAAGCAAGGCCACACTTGCAGCCTTGCATCTGGGTGGACCCAGGGGCTCAATTCAAGTCAGGGCCAGCCGATGACAGAGCAGGTAAGAACACACACCCCACACACACCTGGCCCCTTACCTGGACCTGCTGCCACCGCTGCACAAAGTGTGGCAGCTCCAGCCAACCCCCCTCCTGCCTGGCCCCTTACCTGGAGCTGCCACTGCACAAACTGTTGCAGTGGCAGCTCCAGGCAAGCCCACCCCAGCCCACCCCACTTACCTTCTCCGTCATGGCCTGACCCGTGCTTGAATCAAGCCCCTGAGTCCAACCAGAAGCAAGGCTGCAGATGCGGACTTGCTTCCGGGTGGACCAGTGCACTCGATTCAAGCTGGGGCCCAGCAACAACGGAGCAGGTAAGTGGGGTGGGCTGGGGTGGGGGCTTGCCTGGAGCCGTTGCTGCAGTTTGCACAGCAGTGGCAGTGGGTCTAGGTAAGGGCCCAGGCAGGAGGGGGGTGCTTACCTGCTCCGTCGTCCCCGGGCCCAGGCTTGAATTGAGTTTCCTGATGGACCAGGGTGCTCAGTTCAAGCCCGGGCCCAGTGACGATGGAACACGTAAGTGGGTTGGGGCTTACCTGGCAGCAGGGCCAGGCAGGATGGGGTGGGGTTTCTTACCTGCTCCATCGTTGCAGTCCAACACCTTTGGAGGGCACCAGGTTGGGGAAGGGCTGCTCTAAACAAAAAAAGAAGTAGGTGGCTCTAAGTTGTTCGTCATCAGTTTTCCACAACCCCACAGTCACCTCTGCATATCCTATTCTCCATCCTGTCCTCATGGTTTATCTGCTTTGGCAGAATGAGAATTTCACTGGTACTTTCTGCCTCCTTAGGGAGGATGTGGCGTTAAGGCTGGCGAGCCTTAACTCCCAATTTCCCCGCTTTTTGGTGCTTGGTGGGAAACTGTACGGCCTTAACGTTGTTTTATAAACCGTAGGTTTTTTGTTCATTGAATTTCATGGCTTTTTGTAAAGGATGACGAAAGCCCTGCCCTCTTTTAAATGCGGTCACTGTAGTATGGCTCCTGCAGTTTTCACTGTTGTGATGAAAAGGAGATTTCACCAGGTTCTCCATATATACAAATGACACCTGGTGAAATTCCCTTTTCATCACAACAGTGCAAGCTGAATGAATCCATGGGTACGTAAATCCTACAATCCTATGCAAGGTTAGACATAAAATCCTACAATCCTATGTATATACCCACGGATTCATAGACCCACTGACATCGGAGTCACCAGCCCCACCTTGTGACCATATGCAAAGGAGTACAGGGCTCCTGCCTCTTTTACAGTTGCATAGAAAACGGAATTTCAGCAGGTGTCACTTGTATTCATACAGCACCAAGTGAAATTCCCTCTTCATCACAGCAGTGAAAGCTGCAGGAGCTGTACTAGAGTGACTCTATTTAAAAGGGGCAAGGCTCCTGCAGCTTTAACTGTTGTGACGAAGAGGGGATTTCACTAGGTTCTCCATATATACAAATGATATCTGCTGAAATTTATATTTATAAATATAACTGTAAAAAATTTATATTTTTTACTTAATTAACATTAAAGAATGCACAATGCACCATTGTGCATTCTTTAATGTTAATTAAGTAAAAAATATTTTTTTCTCCTGCACCTTTAACTGGTGTGATGAAGAGGGAACTTCACCAGGTTCCCCTCTGCTGAAATTCCCTTTTCTATGCAACTGTTAAAGATACAGGAGCCCTGTGCTCCTTTTCATATGGTCACAGGGGCAGGGGGCTGGTGACTCCGATGTCGGTGGGGCTATGAATCTGTGGGTACATAAATCCTACAATCCTATGCAAGGTTAGACATAAAATCCTACAATTCTATGCAAATACCCACAGATTCATAGACCCACTGACATCGGAGTCACCAGCCCCACCTTGTGACCATATGCAAAGGAGTACAGGGCTCCTGTATTTTTAATAGTTGCATAGAAAAGGGAATTTCAGCAGGTGTCATTTGTATGCATGTAGCACCTGGTGAAATTCTCTCTTCATCACAATGTTTAAAGTCACAGGAGCCTTGCCTCTTTTGTATCTGGTCAAGATGGCAGGGTTCCTGCAGCTTTAACTGTTGTGACGAAGAGGGGATTTCACCAGGTTCTCCATATATACAAATGACACCTGCTGAAATCCCCTTTTCTAGGCAACTGTTAAAAATGCAGGAGCCCTGTTTTCCTTTTCATGTGGCTAGGGAGACCATATGCAAAAGAGTACAGGGCTCCTGTATCTTTAATAGTTGCATAGAAAAGGGAATTTCAGCAGCTGTCATTTGTATGCATGTAGCACCTGGTGAAATTCTCTCTTCATCACAACATTTAAAGTCGTAGGAGCCTTGCCTCTTTTGTATCTGGTCAAGATGGCAGGGTTCCCGCAACTTTAACTGTTGTGACGAAGAGGGAATTTCACCAGGTTCTCCATATATACAAATGACACCTGCTGAAATCCCCTTTTCTAGGCAACTGTTAAAAATGCAGGAGCCCTGTTTTCCTTTTCATGTGGCTAGGGAGACCATATGCAAAAGAGTACAGGGCTCCTGTATCTTTAATAGTTGCATAGAAAAGGGAATTTCAGCAGAGGGGAACCTGGTGAAGTTCCCTCTTCATCAAACCAGTTAAAGGTGCAGGAGAAAAAAATATTTTTTACTTAATTAACATTAAAGAATGCACAATGGTGCATTGTGCATTCTTTAATGTTAATTAAGTAAAAAATATAAATTTTTTACAGTTATATTTATAAATATAAATTTCAGCAGATATCATTTGTATATATGGAGAACCTGGTGAAATCCCCTCTTCGTCACAACAGTTAAAGCTGCAGGAACCCTGCCATCTTGACCAGATACAAAAGAGGCAAGGCTCCTGCGACTTTAAATGTTGTGATGAAGAGAGAATTTCACCAGGTGCTACATGCATACAAATGACACCTGCTGAAATTCCCTTTTCTATGCAACTATTAAGCATACAGGAGCCCTGTACTCCTTTGCATATGGTCACAAGGTGGGGCTGGTGACTCCGATGTCAGTGGGTCTATGAATCTGTGGGTATTTGCATAGAATTGTAGGATTTTATGTCTAACCTTGCATAGGATTGTAGGATTTATGTACCCACAGATTCATAGCCCCACCGACATCGGAGTCACCAGCCCCCTGCCCCTGTGACCATATGAAAAGGAGCACAGGGCTCCTGTATCTTTAACAGTTGCATAGAAAAGGGAATTTCAGCAGGTGTCATTTGTATGCATGTAGCACCTGGTGAAATTCTCTCTTCATCACAATGTTTAAAGTCACAGGAGCCTTGCCTCTTTTGTATCTGGTCAAGATGGCAGGGTTCCTGCAGCTTTAACTGTTGTGACGAAGAGGGAATTTCACCAGGTTCTCCATATATACAAATGACACCTGCTGAAATCCCCTTTTCTAGGCAACTGTTAAAAATGCAGGAGCCCTGTCTTCCTTTTCATTTGGCTAGGGAGGCCATATGCAAAAGAGTACAGGGCTCCTGTATGCTTAATAGTTGCATAGAAAAGGGAATTTCAGCAGGTGTCATTTGTATGCATGTAGCACCTGGTGAAATTCTCTCTTCAACACAACATTTAAAGTCGCAGGAGCCTTGCCTCTTTTGTACCTGGTCAAGATGGCAGGGTTCCTGCAGCTTTAACTGTTGTGATGAAGAGGGGATTTCACCAGGTTCTCCACACCCCCCACCCACACACACACTCCACACACCCCCACCCCCACCCACCCACCCACACACCTCCACCCACACACCCCCCACACCCCACCCCCCACATCCCCCACCCACACATCCACCCCACCCCACCCCACCCCACCCCCCCACCCCACACCCACACCCCACCCACCCACCCCACACACCCCACCCCACCCCACCCCCCCCACACACACCCCACCCACACACACACCCACACCCACACCCACACACCCCACCCACACACACCACACCCCCCCCACCCCCCCACCCCCCCACCCACACCCACACACTCCACACACACACACCCCACCCACCCACCCACACACCTCCACACCCCCACCCACCCCCCACACCCACCCCACACACACACCCCACCCACACACCCCCACACACTCCACCCCCACACACACCCCACCCACCCACACACACACCTCCACCCACACACACCACACCCCCCACCCCCCCACATCCCCCACCCACACACACACTCCACACACACACACACAACACCCACACACCCACACACCTCCACCCCCCCCACACCCCCACCCACCCCCCACACCCCCCACACCCACCCCCCACACACACACTCCACCCCCCCCACACACCCCACCCACCCACCCACACCCACACAACACCCCCACACCCCCCCACACACACACTCCACACCCACACCCACACCCACACACACACACCCCACCCACACACACCACACACACCACCCCCCACACCCCCCACCCACCCACACCCCACACCCACACACACACTCCACACACACACCCACCCACACACACACAACACCCCCACACACACCCCCACACACACACTCCACACACACACACACACACACACACACACACGCGCGCAGCGCGCGCGCCATGGGAGAGGAAGGACTTCCCTTACCTTCCTCTTGCTGCTCTGGTGGGGAAATGGGCTTCCCTGCCGGAAACAGAAGTGACGTCACTTCCGTTTCCGTCAGGGAAGCCCATTTCCCCACCAGAGCAGCAAGAGGAAGGTAAGGGAAGTCCTTCCTCTTCTTCCCCCTCTCCCCCGCCCAAGTCGGCTGCAAGCCGGCTGTGTGTGTGTGTGTGTGTGTGTGTGTGTGTGTGTGTGTGTGAGTGAGTGAGTGATTGACTCCCTAGCCTCCGGCCGCTGCCGCGGTTGGCAGCAGCGGAGACCAGGGAATCAATCTCTCTCTCTCTCTCTCTCTCTCTCACACACACACACACACACCAGCGGCGCGGCTCTTCCCTGCCCTCGCCGCCGCAGTTCGAGCTGCGGCGAGGCTAGGGAAGGTCCCCCCGCACCCCCACCCCAGCGACGCGGGGCCCCCTCTCCTCCCCCCCCTCCGCCCAAGTCGACTGCAGCCCGGGGTTTCAAGTGAGCGCCCGGCTTGCTTTCGGGTGCAGCCGGGCGCTCAATTGAAACCCCGGGCTGCAGCCGACGGACAAGGTGAAACCGGGGGGTGGGGGGCGACTTCCCCCCCCCGATTTCCCCCCCCCGCTACGCCTGGGCCCGCCGCTGCACGAATGCCGCAGCGGCTCCAGGCAAGCTCCCCTCACCCCACTTACCTGGCCCATCGCGCTCTCCCTGCTCTCCGTTTCCCTCTGGGGATTCTGATGCTCACGCGCATGCGTGAGCTTATCAGATTCCCCATTGAGAAACATGGGGATTTTAAAAATTAATTAAAAATTGATGGAACGGTCTTTTAAAAAAAGAAAGGCCATTCCATCAATCGGATGGATAGGGGAATTTAATCCTGTTTTTGGATTCCACCGGGAGGCTTCCCCTTTTGCGCTACGAGTGCGCAAAAAAAAAGTCGCCACCCCCCGAGAAAAACAAAGCAGATTGTGACGGACAGAGTTTCTCTCCCTTTTTCTCCTTTAAACTCCCACCCAGACCTCAATATTTCAGGAATCTCCCTGAAACGCGCAGGGAATGTAAAGCCAGCATTTCTTTCTGGCAGTACCCGCGTTTCAGAAAGATTCCTGAAATATTTTTCATTTTAGGGTCCTAGGTTCCCCTCCCCCCCCCCGCTAAATAAATATAATGGTGGAATGCTCAACTTACTCATCGGCCTTAACAACAGGAATCACTACAGTGATTCCTGTAATATAGTCAGGCCTCCTGAGCCCCACTCAGGGCTCAGCTTTAGTTTATTGTAGCCCTTTGGCAAGAGTCCTACTCATGAGGAGTCATTTCCCTTCTTTGTAATAGAACACTCCTTTTCAAAAGAGCCCTACTGGCCTGCCTGTTGAGATGACACTCCTGGGGACTGAGGGGCTGCTCAGTCCCCTGCCCCTTGCAGGATGGGCCTGTGACCATCTCTCCCGAGAGGCCAGGCTCATCCTGGTCTTCTGACATGGGCTGTTCTGGGGAGCTCTTGATGTCTGAGAGCTCGAATTCCTCCTCTTGGGAGGATTCCTCCAGTGGGGACATGACAGTGTACTAAATTCAAGTGAAGTTACTGTCCTAAATTCGATCATTCTTTAGAGCACCAGATTTTCTGATGCAAATTGCAATTTTTCTGAAGCAAATTCATTTTAAAAATTCCCAGAAAACCCACACCATTGCTCTCTATGACTGCTTGCTCTCAACGAAACCACTTCCTGAGTTTTCTAATGGGAAAGAAAAACTATGGATCAGTGGTTGACCTTCTGCTGCTTAATTCTAGCAAAGCATGATGGGAGGACTGAAGACTCCCATCGAAAGCAGGAAGGCCCAAAGAATAGGTAAAGGTTCCCAGTAGCAACGAGAGAGAAAGGGCTGGAAATACAGCAATGGGTGAAGGAATAAACAGGTGGATCATAGCGACCAGTGCCAGGGATCACTTAGAGAAGAAATGAAGGTGGAGACTCCAGCTTCAGGTATGGAAAGCAGTGAATAAAGTCCCATGGGATTTGACCATACAACAGGACAAGCACAATAGTGGGGAGGTGCCTCTGAGCCCGGGTGCTCTGTGATCCAATATGAGGAGATGGACGTCACTTCACTATTTTGCTTAGAGCACAACAGTGCTTGAGACACACCCAATTGCTCCTTTTAACAGAACTGGATACCGTCCCCAGTTTGAATGCCAGCACAGAACGCCACATTACCAAAAGCCCTTTGAGAGCTTCACCTAATGAGCCTTGTTGCATTCCGATTCCAGGCAGACAGCAGCTTTTAACAGAAGCCAGAAATTCAGATATGCACGTTTTAAATCTGAAAAGAAAATCCCCAAAGTTATTTGGCTCGGGTGTTAAGGAGAAATCCATTGCTACATTCAAATTGCACACTACTCGTTTGCCCCCCAGGCACTGATTATTAATTGTGCAGGCTTCCTAGAACAGTAAGCCCAATAGTTGAATTAGAAGCGGCTCCTTTTAATTAGCTAATAAATATTTTTTTGAATGCCGTTCCTTGTGTCCTGTCACAAGGCTCTTCCTGGCAGGAAAACCTAAGGGGAGGAGGAGCGAGAAAAAAGGTCAGCAGCTCTATTTGTAGTAACCCTCTGCACAGAGTACCCAGTCAAGGAGACAAGTGAACTAGAGCAGAAGGTTCCAGGATGTAGATACTGTAGACATTACAACATCTGGGGCCGACTTGGCCACTGAGCAGAACCAAGGTTTTTCCGCTCTTTGGGGACAGATAGCTCTCAACAGATTTTTATCTTGTTTGTACAGCACCAGGCACACAAGTAGTGCTTTTAAATAAATGGAAGCTGGTGGCTCCGATGTCAGTGGGGCGTTGAATCCGCTCCAGGTATCACTCAGAACCAGTCAGAACTCTAAAGGAACTAGCCAAGGCTTCTTTAGAGTTCTGACTGGTTTTGAGTGAAACAAAGCCCTATGAAGAGAGACTGAAACAACTAGGCATGTTTAGCCTGGAGAAGAGAAGATTGAGGGGAGACATGATAGCACTCTTCAAATACTTAAAAGGTTGTCACACAGAGGAGGGCCAGGATCTCTTCTCGATCCTCCCAGAGTGCAGGACACGGAATAACGAGCTCAAGTTACAGGAAATCCGATTCCGGCTGGACATCAGGGAAAACTTCCTGACTGTTAGAGCAGTAAGACAATGGAACCAGTTACCTAGGGAGGTCATGGGCTCTCCCACACTAGAGGCATTCAAGAGGCAGCTGGACAGCCATCTGTCAGGGATGCTTTAGGGTGGATTCCTGCATTGAGCAGGGGCTTGGATTTGATGGCCTTATAGGCCCCTTCCAACTCTACCATTCTACGATTCTATGAAACCTGGAGTGGATTCACTGCCCTGCTGACATTGGAGTGAGCAGCCTCCACTGCTTGGAGAGGTGCAACTGTATTGTTATGCATTTGTAAGTGCTGTTTTAGGGGTGGCTTTCATCCGCCTTCCCCACCCTGGTGCCTTTCATATGTACTGGATTACAACAACACCCATGCTATCTCGGGAAGGTGGGAGCTGTAGTCCGGCACATCTGCGAGGCAGCAGATTGGGGAAGGCTGCTCTAGTGGATTAAGTTCCCTTTGGATGGGCAAACAGATAAAGTATCTTTGCAATACTTTCTTTATATGCACATATACAAGCAGAGCATGAGCTGAGGCAACCAGGCACTTCTGCAAAATAGGTCATCACACATATAGCAACTTGGCCAGACTCCCAGGTGCCTTCTTCCAATTCAGCCAACTCCAGCTAGAAGCCCTCATGGTCTTTGTCCCTCTTCCAAGCTGCCAAGGTTCTGCTGTCTCTCTGCCCCCCCCACCCCACTCCTCAGCTGAAACTCTCTAAGCTCTGATGGGGATCTCATTTAAAAATGCAGAGAGATTCCCAGCGAACAGGAGGCCATCTTACTCATTAGTTCCATTGATGAAACATCAACTGACTACCTTGGACTATTTACCAGCAATCCACACAGGAAAGGAATAGTAAGTTAGCAGGCAACAACTGCTGTTGTTGCTATATGTGTACACTTCTCCCCCAAGAATTGATAGTTCCCAAGGATTTATGGGAGAACGTAAACAAACAAGCTGCAATAAAAGAAGACGATGCGGTTGGGGCATCCCGCTCTGCCCTGACACTGGGATTAACCTGTGCCTGGGGCAAGAAGCTGGTTGTGTCTCCACCAATAGTCCCTTTACTTTCTCTCGTAAAATTTAATGTCTTCCATTGACAGAGATTTCACTAGAAGCAAAACAATAACAGTAATTCGACCACTATAGAAGAGGGAGAGAGAATAACAAGACAGATACATCTGGAGCTACATGCTGGAAAGATTTCCCCTTGCTCCAGTTTTACAAGCAAAACTTACAACCGCCTTTCTTCGATAGGAATCTGTAACTAGTTTTACCCATATCAGTTTTTTACTCTGGTGTAACTCTGGTGTACTCTGGTGTAACTCTGGTCCAGAGTTTCATGTGACGACATCAAAACATCTGAAAGGCCGATATCAGAATAAATAATAGAAACCAGACAAAATTGCATACTTTTAAACAAGTAGCAGATCGTACCCTTGAGTGTAACACGTACGGGATTTGTTTGAACGAACAAGGAACTGAGTAGGGAAACAGTAGGTATGTAAGGCCATAGTTACTGTGGGGTGTATGTATGTGTGTGTGTGTATGATGAACTATTAAGCATTTCTATAGAATGTTCCAATGTACAATGCACAATTCTGCAAAGCAGATTATATGGAGAAGTGAGAACATGTCTAAGATAGTCTCCCACTCAGTGACCTTTATGAATGAGCAGGAAGTTTGAACCTGGGTTTCCAATATGTGGGCCCAAAACATTATCTACTACATCACTTGGTGGGTCATACGCTTCAAGAATTGTGTGTACGTAGGGATGGACGGATCAGTCTATTTCCAGTCTATGTCACTTTTGCATATATTCATTCACAAGTCTGTTCAGTCCTATTTCCATATTAATTTGATTTTAAAAAAAAGATTGCAAGAAAATTTGTATTTAAACACACATTTTCATGTAATTTGCCACAAAATAAACGTTTCTAAACATGTTTCACCTCAAAGTATGCATTTCTGAACATACCTTATCCTAAAATAAGCATTTTAAATGCTATTTTAGAATGCCACCATAACTTTGGGAGAAGCGTGAAATCCAAAGGATGGTGTTGTGATCCATACTTTTGCTCAGAAGTTGTGGAACAGTCAGTTTGTATCAGAATTTGCACAAATCAAATTCCTCAAGCATCTCCCTCCCTCCCTCCCTCCCTGTATGTATGCACATA